>NC_081451.1:4173111-4175214 GCF_007210705.1 Tigriopus californicus
ATGATTAAGATATTGATGTCTCACGGGAGGCGGAAGGAGACACATTTTTCTTGGAGACGGGCAGACCTACGAGGCCGGGCAGGGACCGAGGGAGGAATCATGGCGGGTGACAGTGGTGCGGGCGCCCCAGAAGGCGCGGCTGGCGCAGGGCGAAGGTGGCGGCGGTTCCGGCGGAACATGCCTGCCTCTGTTAAAACCTTGTAGGAAAACCCATTAGGCATGATCTCGATGACGGTCCCAGAGCCGAAACTCCATGATTTTTCCGTGGCATCATGAACATGAACCCGCTGACCGACCTGGAGGGGCTTGAGGGTGCGGCCACGGGCGCTCTTGACCATCTGGTCACGGTAGGTAGCACGTGCCTCAGCAAAAGCCTGGCGGTCGAACCCTACGACCTGGCGTGCAGAGGGCAGCCGGTGGGAGCCGTTATCGGATTTGATGGTAGTAGGGAGACCAAACAGGGAGAACCATCCGGAGAGAGCGGCCCAAACCGCGTCGGTGGATGTGGATGGCCGGCAATCTCTTAACAAACGGGAAACCAGAAAAACGGTCAACCATGATCACGAATGTGGATCCCTTCAGGTCAAAGAGATCAACAGCTACCAACTCCATCGGGAAACTGGCCGCCTCATGGATCACTGGGTCTGCCTCCTGGGATGGCAGAACCGTCACACACGCAGGGCAGGACGCCACCCTGTTCCTAATGTCATTACGGAGTGTCGGCCAAACATAGAGTTGGGTGGCCAACTCACACGTCTTGTTGATACCTGAGTGGGAGGTGGCGGGACCGTACATCCGCCTTGGCATTCCACGATCTGAGACGAAGATCCACCAAGTCCTGGTCGTGATGGAATAACATCCAATTTGTTAAAAGGGATGGATCTTCGTCTCAGACGATGGAATTCTGTCCTGGTGAATCATGTTTGTCAAACCTTTTGGAATGGAACGAATTTATATCTGGGTCTACAAAGGATGGGAAAGATGTGCATGCGATTTATCCTGATCTCTCAAAAGCTATTGACAAGGCCAATCATGAGATGCTGTTGAGTAAACTTTTAACATGGGTATTGGGGGGATGACGTGGAGCAGGATCAGGCATTGTTTATTGGATCGAGCGCAACGGGTTGCCATGGATGGTGTATATTCAAATAGGTATGGTGTGACGTCTGGGATTCTCCAGGGTAGTGTGCTTGGACCTCTGCTCTTCTCTAACCCCTAGTTCCTGGCTGTTAGAGGGTATATGGTGCTTACAACGAAACTCATTTGACCTGAGAAGTTGCTGAAGGTGCCAGTAACTTGTCAGCGAAATATTAAGTTCCTCTACGACTCAAGAAATAAAATTTCCAATTATTTGGCCTAAACACTCGACTGTTTTTGGATCCTTTAATGACAGGTTTGCGAAATCTGGATGATCACTGGGTTTTATTTATGGCCCATTGCTCAACAACCGTGATAAAAAATTGAGCACACTTGATGAGATCCAGAATTTGTGTCTCTCAATTTATTTGAAGGTTTAACGGAGAGGTAGGAAATGACAGAGGCGACTACCTTCAGTATAAGGATGACAGATCTATTGTCGGCGGAGATCGCAGCGCACAGGGCAAGCTCCTGGTCCATCACGGTGGAGGCACCAAAGACAGGATTACCAGCTCAGGGCGTCGGCAATCAGATGTCCCTTGTCGGGGGACCAGGCCACAGAGAACCTGAACTGAGACAAGTTCTCCCTCTGTTGCTGCCAAACGGGGATTGTTGATGGCTGCAAGGGGGCGCTTGAACACCCCCAGGAAGGGCGGTGGTCAGTTGTTGACTGTGAATCCAGGGTGGCCTCGAGAAAAAATCCGCACTTCTCCACTGCCCACCACACAGCAGTCAACTCTAATTCTACAATGGCATAGTTTTTTTGAGCCGGAGAAAGAATACAGCTTCCGCACTGGATTAATCGAGGTCGACCATCCTTCTCCTGTTGAACTAAGGCGTACCCAAGGCCGTGCAGGTTTGACGGGTCGGTCATCAGTTCGGTTGGGAGCAATGGGTGAACGGTTTGACCACGTGGCTGAGGTGAGGATGGCCTTGGCCTTCTTGCACTCCTCTCATGTTCTCCAT
>NC_081451.1:4175265-4186428 GCF_007210705.1 Tigriopus californicus
CCAGCCACAACCACGCCGCCTTTGCCTTCAAGAGCTCCCTCATCTTCACTCCTTCAGTCCTTGAGGAAGGCAATGTTTGGAGCAAGTGAGGCCAGAGCTTCTCTGATAAATGCCATCCGTGTACAGAGGCTGTTCTTGGGTGCGGACACAGAGCAGGATAGCGCCATTGCTGTCGACGAGACGGGTCTCGGGTCAATTGGAGACAAGGTCGGTCGGAGTTGGTGGGCCCGGGTGTCAAGGTTCCGGGAAGCGGCGGGTACGTAGTGGAGGGGGCGGTCAGAGAAGCGGGGAGCGGCAAGTCCGGATCACTGCGCCATGGAAGGTTTAACGGAGAGGTAGGAAATGACAGAGGCAGCTACGTTTAGTATAAGGATGACAGATCTATATTCTATGTTGTTTTTATCCCCAAAGAACAGCTGAGTCCAAGTGACAGGTATTACGTCATTAAAGGCAGAAGAAATAAACCACCCTACATTTATTAAGCATTATGAAAGAGCAAATTCAGGCAATTTGTATGTAGTTATTAATTGGCATAATTTTGTTTCTTTCATAGTTCCAAATTTGCATCGCTGACATCGTTCCATTAGGTGTACTGCAAACTCACTTGATGTGAAATAGCACAAGTATCGTGCTAAAAGCAATAAAACCCATGCATTAATGTGTTTGCTCATTGGAATGGGTGTTTCTTGGTCTTGATCACAGTCTGCGTTGTGTAGATTTCATAGATATCAAATGAACAACTTACATGATTGACTTGTTCTCAGTTTCCTCACTTGCTCCATACTTATGAACCCACTCTATCTATCTCTCCATCCATGCATAATCAACGAAATGTGTCGGTTCTTTTCGTTGCCCTCTTGACTAGCCAGCTGCCTTAAATTGTCTATGCAACTTTAATATGAATAAACAAATAGTATCTTTGTTCTGCTGTATATTTCATAACAAAAACCATATTTAACCAACATATTGTCTGGGCATCGTCTGTTTTGATCACCACATATTTTAAATAATTGGTGGAGGATTTCAAACTGGATAGCTTCCAAATGAGCTTATCTTGGTTGACATGTTCGTGTTGTTGGTTGGTAAGTTTGTAACATTGTCTTGATTGCGTTGGTGTTGAACTGACACCCATAATTTGGGACCAACTTCACTTTGGTGGCAATAAATAGCATTTGTCACATTTCACTGACAGTGGGAGAGAGCTTCAGGACTTTGAAGAGACAGATCATAACTTTTTTTTGCTAGAGCTTGGCATATCTTGTGGTTTGTGTTGAAGATCACAGACATCGTTGTTGGCTTCCTCTTTGGATGGAGGAACGCGGTTTCGTTAGCTTCAGCACAAGCTAAGGCCAACAAAGCAATGATCTGTACTCTTTGAATGATTGGTCATCCTTCAGAGCACTCAAAAACTATTCATAATCCCGTAAATGAGGTGTGACTGGAGCACATTTCTGTTGGTGCGATGGTTTCAATCGTGGAATACCTTCAAGATGGATTATCAGGGAGGCTGTTTCGCTTCTAGTTCTGGGATACACAATATGACCAAGTGTCTCATTTAGTAAAGAAAACTGTATCACTACCAAAACCCAAATAGTCTTTAAACACTTTTGAGATAAAAAATGTCTTTGAAGACAGGAGACCATGCAGTTTTCTTATTATTTTGTTTAAGGTCAACATGGCAAAGCAGGATAACTGGTTTATGCTTCATCCAAATTTCGCAAACCTCTGTCATTAAAGGATCGAAAAACAGTCGAGTGTTTAAGCCGAATGATTGGAAATGTTATTTTTTGAGTCGTGGAGGAACTTAATATTTCGCTGGCAAGTTATTGGTACCTTCAGCAACTTCTCAGGTCAAATGAATTTCGTTGTAAGCACCATATACCCTCCAGCAGCCAGGGACTAGGGGTGGCTCTGTGTACATGAAGGACCTCGTTGTCAACAGACCTATTTGTTTTCTGATATTTGCAGGTAACTCCAAGACATTTTCCATCGTGACTTCAATGAAAGCAGAAGCTTATCTGTAGTGAGCGCTAGACTAAATTCTCCAATGGTCACTCACAAACCATTTGGTTTTGATGCCTCCAAGAGTAAGAAGCAAGAAAAGAGCACAGCATTGTCACCCAAAACTGCGAGTTTATTTGTTGCAAACGGCAGCTTCTTGGATCTTGAAGGCTGTGTCCTTCAGAGGTCGCTTTTCATCCTTGTACTGTTCTACTACAAAGCTCCCACTTTTTAACACGTGTGTTCAACCAATTCTCGAGTATGCTTCTTCCGTCTGGTCTCCTGGGTTGAAGTACTCGACAAATTTAATGGAGCCCGAGATGAAATGATAATCAGAAACGTCTATTCCACCGATGAACTCATTGCCCTGGTTAGCGACGTGTCCAACATGATAATCAGGCGTGTTGTTGAGCGAGAGGTGAGGAAACCCTTCACCGCATCCTCTTCCCGATTTTTTACCTTTTTTATCGAGATGGTGGATCCATGGAATGTGCTTCCCCTGGGGATTCATCTTTCCAATTCTTCGTCTTCTTTCAAAAAGTTTGTTTGGATCAAAAGCATTTTAGTTAGCTGGCTTTCTTATCTTCCAGGAATTTAGAACCATGGCGTAACGTCTTCTGTTGCTCCTTGGTTGCTGTGCACGTGTAGTGTTCCTGGTGCTTGTGTGTGGGTGAATGATTGGGAATTGTCATTCATTCACTCAATTAGGTTTTACCTAATTACTTTAGAACCTAATAAGTTTATTCCTCATTTCTGTTTATGTTTAGCTTTAGCAGTTCCCCTGACGTTGTATTGTGGTACATTTAGTTTCAAATCGTTATGTGTAGAGTTCATAGTTCTATAGTCTGATTGTATTGGCAATTGATAGTCATAAATCTTTGATCATTAGTGCATTGATTGTATTTTTAATAGATTAGTTTGTTGAGTTTGTTTCTGTGTTTTTGTGTTGTCTTAATATGTTCTTGATTTCTTGCTCTTCTCTGCCCCTTTCCATTTGTTTACTATCTCCATCTTAGAGTTGTATGTTTAGTTTGATGTTCTTAGATTTTCTTTGTAGGGAACTTAAATTTTCCGGCTAGCGCTGTGGAGTGAGAGGTTAGTCCAGATGGGTACATTCTCATCTCAAAATGACATCTCAGGCGTTCGAAAAGCTGGAAGAATTTGCGATTTTGCGTAATTTCTCCAAGCATGTTGGTGTAGCCAACAGAGCATATAACGTTCTAGATTTGGTCTTTTGCAATAACCTAAATCTGATCCAGTATGTCNCGTTCTAGATTTGGTCTTTTGCAATAACCTAAATCTGATCCAGTATGTCCATGGGACATCTAGTAATCTGTCAGATCATCATGTTCTTGAGAGAGGGTCGACCAGCACTTAAAAGCCAGCGTGCTTTGGAGTAAGTTATAGTTTCGATAATGAACATTGGCCAATGAGTAAAGAAAAATTAGAAGAACTGGACCTGGTTTCAATTCTGAAACAGGAATCATCAATAGTTGTAGCCATTGACAAATGTTGCAGTTTTTAAGGAAGTTTGTCCAATCTAGGAATCTCTGAATCTGTTTCCAAGGGTGGGACACGGAAAAAAATCCAAAATATAGGAAGACTTTGTTCTAAAAGAGTTGCAAACTAGCAACAAGGTTTAATAGCAGTTCGAATCCAGTATTTGTAGGCAGCCTCCCAAAAAGGTTGGACGAAACTCAGGGTAAGATTAAGGCCTCCATCGAAAATGACCAGTTACAAACTGAGAGCAGGGTGGTTCAGGAGGTCAGGTTGAATCTGAAGGCTTTTTTCTCTTATGCAAACTCTAAGAGAAAGATGAAACACCCTGTTGGGTCTTTTGAGGTTGATGGGGAAGCCATTAGCAATGTAGAGACTATGGCTGACATGCTTGGAGATCAGTTCTCAAGTGTGTTTTCAACCCCACAGAGTTCAGAAGCAAGAGCTCATTGTCCTAAAGGCGAGACTGTAGAGATTGATGATGTTCCGCAATATGAGAAAGTAGTTCCAGATTAAGATGCTTTAGATGCCATCAGGGACTTGAGGGTTCTCCTGGTCCTGAGGGTGTGATATCTCAATTTCTGATAAGATGCTCACTGGTTCTTGCTCCTGTTTTCTCGTACTTGATGCATTGCATCTTGGATCGGGGCAAGTTTCCATTTTCATTAAAGTTAGCTCATCTCACTGTGGTATCCCGGTGTTGGGCTTGCTGCTTATGCTTGTAATCTGTTCAAGTAATGTTTATATAAATGTGCACTAGTCAGAAATATAGTCAGCTATCAGGTCCATTCAACTCTTTCTGGGCGATGTCCACCCACAAGTATGGAACATGGCGCAATCGGTTAACCGGCTGTGGCCCTCTATTCTCCCGTGAAGCTCTCCCCAGTGTAAGGGGATGGAGCATTTGGATCTCCTCAATGTGAGGGTGTGACTTGCCCTGTATGGGATCAAACGTGGAGGCAGTGGGCCAAGCTGGGACGACCTCGTAACCTCGTGGGACGGCCTCGTGACCCCGTGAGACGGCCTCGTGACCCCGTGGGATGGCCTCGTGACCCCGTGGAATGGTCTCATTCCCCGTGGAATGGTCTCATTCCTCGTGGAATGGTCTCGTGACGCCATGGGATGGTCTCGTGACGCCATGCGATGGTCTCGTGACGCCATGGGATGGCCTTGTGACGCCATGAAATGAACATGTACTGGACCGGATGAAAATGGACCAGTGACCCCGGATGGACTCGCAACCCAGACGACTCCCCCGAATGGTTTTTTTTCTAATGGTGGTGTTTGGTTTCCTCTGCGTACTAGAGAAGGAACTTTATATTGCTGAAAACCAGTCCTTGCAAAAGAAATCTTATTTCATGGCGCTGTGTTTACAAGTGGTCAGAATCTGAAGTGTCCAGCGCTCGTGAAGAAAATAGACATTCCTTAACGTCAAATTTCGTTTCGAGTGGTTTTCCTCAATACCACGCTAGGGAAAACTTGAAAACCGGTTCTTGTAAAAGAAAACTGTGTATTCAATGGCGGCAGCACTCTTTGCATGCAGTTTATTCAAGTTCGGATCTCAAAAAGTCAATGGGTCAACCACCTTGAATGTGTTCGACATTTCATCATGCACTCTTGTGTGAAATAGATCATTAGAACCTCAGAATACTACACAGAGAAGAACCCAAATTACAAAACGGCTGAACATTGTCTAGAATGTGAAAAATCGTAGGAAAAATGTCGTAAAAAGTCTAAAAGTGGAAACACGAAAAAAAACAATTGGAAGATCGGAAATTTGGCTACAAAATCTCGGCCTTATTAAGTTTTTTTACTTTTTTCAAGGTCAACAAATAACGAAGGACAAGAAGAAGATGATAGGCGTCTACCACTTGCCAAAATAAGCTACTTTACAACTCTTCTAACGGATATTATGATTTAAAAACACCCTGGCACAGAAATTTGTTCCAGGGTGTAGAGTGATTTAAAAATACAACTGGAACAAATTTCTGTGCCAGGGTGTAGATTTGAGGAATAATAGTGTAACCATGCCTGTGCATCTTTACGGGAAACATTTGCATTCACTTACCTGAAGTATTTGTAATGTTTAACGTCAAATGTCTGAATTCCATGAATGAATAAAATCCGCCCGCTGGTCCAAGAGAAGGTCCAAGATTGAAAAACTTGTAATAGAGGCCTATCAAAGCAATGAAGCAAAATGAATATATTGTCATCAATCTTGTTACTTGTCGTATGAAATGTATCCCATATTGAAACATTGGGAAGACTTCTTTGAGATCTGGAAATAGAAATGTTTCAAAGGTCATTGCTTCATTTGTTGTGCATTTGTTATTGAGGCAGTGCTAAATGATTTAATTGCTAGTGGGCTCTTTGACCGAACTTATAGGTAAAAACGAATATTCCGAGTTTGAGTCCTGCCAATTTCTCCAAACTTGAGTAGAAGATTCAGGTGCACTTGGACTCAAGTCCAGACTCGACCCAGCATTAGCCTTTTTGCTGGCTCTTGTGTCACAGTCAGGTAGCTTTTAATCACTCGGATGGCTGATTGTCTCAAATTTTGTTCGGAAAAAATAAACATGCTTAAAATAACTGCTTTAAGCAGAATAAAAATAAGCAAACCCAAATAGTATTGAAAGCATATTCTACAACGGGCGTTATCATACACAATTACATCTAGGAGGCTTTCGACATATGAATAAGCACCCTCCCTTTTCCACCTCTAAAAACAGAGGCTCTGCTGATCCGGCAGACTATGCGTCATGTATTGTACAAAGTACTTAGAACTTCTTGATGCATGCACCGTGAATGGGTTTTCCGCAATATTGGACTGCTTTTGATCATATTGACTCTTTGCCACTTTTGGAAATAAAGACGAAGGAAGATAAGACACTTGGACCTTTCCAATTAGGGGATAAGTCAATTTTATACTCTACTTGTTACATAGCTTGTCTCAAGGCTACCTATGCTTCAAAGCTATGATGTCAAAAACTTATGTAACTGATATATAGCTCTATATAGAGCGGGCTGAGTTTTCAAATTTCATGTTGTGATTAGAACATAACTTTGACCATATCCCTTAAGTAACCCAAGCATAGTTGAATTTTGGCTAAGCACACCTTTTGAAGTAGATATTGTGATCCTATATAGGTCTAATTTTTGATAAAGTGAATGGTTCAGGAGATTTCTTTCTGCTTGCAGTCCACCACTCTATGAGTCCCTGGCTAGAGAAAAGACCGCAACCTTTGTCCTGAAAGCAGATGAGTGAGAAACGAGACCAAGAGTGCAAGCCAACACAGACAGGACTGAATAATCACTGTTACCTACTGCTATCAGACATTAAGGAGGGGCAATCAAGCTTTCAGCGGTGTTGCTTGATCCAAGAACAACTAAATTATCTGAATAGTTTGCGGGATTTTACCACTTCGGTAGTAAGGCTATTAGCATTGCCCACTTTTGTAGAAGTCATTGTAAAACGATCTACCATCAACAGAGAAGCACAAAGTGGCAAAAATATTTGTTAATGATTGTCTGAAACCAATTCAAAAGTCTTAGAAAGGTTAAGACCAGTTAAAATATAGAAACTGTCTTTTTATATTTAGAGAGGCTTAATATCAGTTTCATGGCGCCGTTGTTACCGTAACAAACATAAATCATAGAACAATTTTCATGGTGACTGTTAGGTGGTCTTAAGCCGGTTTCAGACAAGTTGCTTATTGACTTGAAGGCAAGGTATTTATATAGAGAAATAGATGAACTATGGAGAGAGGGGATTGAAACAGGGCGAGTTGACTTAGACACATTGATGACTAGATGAGAACATAACAGTGACAAATCATTATATTATAGATTTTAAGTGGCATTTTGTAATAGGGTATGGGTAAATGTAACGGTCATTCTTGTCCTCAAAAACTTTTGGTTATACACTTTTTATTGCTTACATTGGGGCCAAACTTGTTTTAAACTTGGATCGATCACGATTTTGCCATTTTCCACCATTCACCATCTTTTATGTTTTGTTTGTTATGGAATTCGTGTCAAAGAGTACAAATTAAAAATACATGGGAGATAATGAACAAACGTCCACCAACATATCCATACAGAAATTTGTTTGAAAAAAGTTACATTCTTCTCGGAAAGAAAATCCGCACAGTTGGTAATCTGTACTATTGTAATTAATGGTTCTGGTTTCTCTTTAATAGAAGTCTTAGTTACAATTGTACTTGTGAGCATTAGCTTCATTTGAATGCCCTACATTTTAACGTTCAAAGATTAAAATCAATTTGTAACAAATTTTCAATGCTAAATATCTGGTCTCCCACGAGGCAAAACTCTTCAATTCAACCCGACACACTCTTAACACAATAACCACAAATACTACAACCAAAAATATCTTTTTTACTAATAATGGATACAAGCAAAGTTTTGTGGATGTTACAATATATTCCAGCCAAAAGTTTTTTTGAGGTTCACATTTTTAAGCAATGAAGCCAAAAAGAAGACATGTAAAACTTCAACGACATAGAAGTAAGAAATAATTCAGCACATAGAATTCAAATGTTACCACGTTTAGTGCTGGAAATGTTTATAACAAAAAAAAATGACAATGGGTTGAGGCTTTTAGGTGTCTTTTACTGAAGATGGCAGTGGATTTTACCAACAATGAAGGCGAGCAATTCAATACTTCTTTGGTTTTAGAATTCAGGGTCTTATAAGCTATTTATCTCTCTGATTCCATTTAACCCTTATTTGCATGTACGTTTTCATCCCCGGTTTGTCAGTAGTGCAATGCACAGTGTGCTACACACTACGCATATTAAGGATCTTTGACGGCAGTCATCAACGCTGATCCGGGGAAATGTTAAGGCGGAGTTTTGAATAAATAATAAAAGGCTTTTTTGAGTCGGATCGTTGACAGATGATGAGCCATGTAGCAAGTGAGTTTACCTATTTAATGAACCGGGGTCTTGAGCGAACCCTTACATTTATTCACCAACATGCAGATTTCCTCTCAGTTCATGATAGTTACAGGTACAGTTCGTAGAAATATTGGAAAACGGCAATTCAGACTCATGATAATGGCACAAATGAAAAAGAGGAGATTCCTTCTCTTCTACAATCCCTAAACACGAAACCAATTTGAACTGACAGCAGATATGTGAAGATTAGGGTGGATCGTTAAACTGTACACTTTTGTGAAGATTTGTTCAAAATTTGGTCCAATCACTGAAACACATTATAGTAAAGTTAAAATTATTGTAGCCTCATGATTATGCCAGTTATTAAAAGTTATTGGTTGTGGTTTAATCACTAAAAGGTTAAGGTCATATGATGGAATTTAATCAACATTCTAATTGAATCAAGTCCAAACAATACCCAAAATCATCGTTTTGCTTAGAGGGCTAGTTGCTGAAGTATCTGTGACAAGCAGTAAGCCAATATTCAAGTTCAGAGATGACAAAGGTTGAACTAAAGTGGACATCCTCAACAAGGAGTCTGTCAATCTCAAATTATAGTTCGTAATTTCTACATGGGTTTGAAGTTTCATCAAATTATTTTCCTCACAGCATGTAAGGCACTGGGGTCCTGACAAGGACTTTGCAAAAATTAATGTTCTTTTTAAAGAATGAATTTTGCTCTTTTCTGTTTAAATTATCTTTCGGCTTTTTTTCTCTATTAGTACCTTGTTTGGTAAAACAAAAACAAAAGCAACAGAAAGTGCCACAACCTTCTGCTCAGCTTAGTGTTGAATATTTTATTTCAAGTACTTTTTCAAGTCTTCTTGTGTCAAATATTGCTCAAGTATAGCTTAGCATTTCCACATAATTCATAAATATGTGCAAGAACATTAAATTATTTCATGTCCAGTATTTGCCATTGCAATCATATATTTTCTTGTCAAACTGTTAGTCCGAGAGTCACAATGTTGAGGGTCTGCCCATGAACTGGGTTACCTTAAAGAATTTGTTAACCGCCCCTAAAATTCAATTTGGCTTGAAGATAAAAAATAACTCAACCCTAAAGACAGCTTTTCAGGCCAAAGTTCAAATTGGTGTGTGATTATACTTCCCTTCTTTCAGCATTTTTAATTCTTTCGACTTTTTCCGAACTATTTCGCCATTTTTCCCAGCTTCTTTTAGCCGCTATTTTGCCATATTTAATCGACTATTTTTTAAAGCTCTAGTTATTATGATTTAGAGTCAATGCAGAGACACCAAGGCATACATCTCATTCAAAATATCCTTAATTCCTTACTCGGAAGTCTGCAGAACAACGATGGGAAAAATCGAGATTGATCGAATTTCTGCCACTTTCTGCGATAATTCCTTCTCTGGTCGTCATGAGCCCAACGCATCTTTTAGATCGTATGCTCAGGTGGCGGCTAGAGCTCCTTCTCCCCCTCTTTTACCCTCTTCTTAAAGGTTTTATCTTCCACCGCCAAAGATGAGTTTTGTCCAAAAGCCGTAAAAGGGCTTTATCTGAATGTGCATTGTCTTATTTCCAAAAAGGATTGCACAAAGATCAAGGTTCTTGGGGAACTAGCTTTAGACAGGCAGGTCTCGTTCATTTCTATGACAGAAACCTGGCTTCGACCAGGGGTCTTAGATGAAGAGCTGGCCATGGTTGGTTTCATCAGTTTAGTCCCACCCCCATTCCCAAAATACGTTCCTATTCTCATATAGCTGCCCAACCCATTTCCCAGACCCAACCATCCCCATTAGCTCATTCTTTGTCTCCAGTAGAACGTAGCTTTGTTGATAAGCAAGAGGTTTAGGGTTGGAGAGGATGGTCCAAGATCTTGTGAACTTGGTACGTCAAAAGAGAGGCCCGTAAAGAGGCTATATTTGAACGTGCATTGTCTAATTTCTAAGAATGACAGCACAAAAGTTAAGATCTTAGAAGAACTAGTCGTAGAGAGAGAGAGATTTCATTCATCTCTGTAACAAATACCTGTTTTCGGCCAGGGGTCATAGATGAAGAACTAGCCATAGTTGGTTTCAACTTAGTTCGTTGTAATAGGATACGTCTTGATAATCCCATTTTCCCATGGGGGGTTATGAATACGTTAGGAATGGTTTGCAAATTAGTCGTGTACAAATATCGAATGGAGAAGTAGAGGTCTTTGTTTGTCATATCCGAGGGCTTGATCTGTCTATTGTAACGATGTTTAGTCTCCCTGCTTGTTCTATAAGCTCCTTTAAGTCAGCTCTCCAATTTCCTGGAAATGAGTTGGTTAAGGCAGTGTGCTCGATAGACTTTTTTTGTAGGGGACTTCAATTTTCCGGCTAGCGTTGCAGAGTGGGAGGCTAGTCCCGATGGATATTTTCCCACTTCGAAATTGACATCTCAGTCGTTCGAATAGCTGGAGGAGTTTGCGATCTTGCGCAATTTCTCCCAGCATGTTGGTGTAGCCACTAGAGAAACTAACGTTTTCTAAACTAAAAGTTCACTAGTTCACTAAGAGTTCCCTAAAAGTTAAGAATCGTGTAAACTTCTTGCAGTTTTAGGCCCTCATTTTTGCAAAAGTATCGGACGCAAAAGACCGAAAGGACGAGGATATTAGCGAAGTGTTAAAAATCTCCAATATCATTGGAAGTGACCTAACGCAGTCGGACATCTTCCGATGCCTCCAAGTGGGAAAACCAGGATCAGGCAAACGCCGCCCTG
>NC_081451.1:4186479-4191201 GCF_007210705.1 Tigriopus californicus
TGTGTGAAGATGTCAATGGGAATTTTGTCATTCTGGGTTTACCTGACTCTGGCGCGGCCCGATGACATTTGTGTACAAGCCGTGACTCTACCTGAGTTATTGGAACGACTCTACGTTGTCGTGCAAAAGTGCCGTGAAAACGGAATTAAGCTCTATCAATAAGTTTGAGATAGGAAGAACCTTCAAGTTTGCCGAATTTATCGTGTGGGACGGCGGCCTGAAGCCAGACCCAACCAAGCTGGAAGCACTGAGGGCCTTCCCAAGTCCAAAATCAGTTACAGACCTCCTAGCTAACCAGTTGGGCGCTTTCTTACCTGACCTACAACACGCCACGATAAGAATCCGTGAGCTGTTGAAAAAATCGTCGGCATAGTTATGGTTACCCGAGCACGAGTCCGAGTTTTATAAGGCCAAAGAAACATTGACGTCACCCGCGGTCGTCAAACCGTTCAACCCCGATTTACCAACTCAATTACTTACCGATGCTTCAAAACTCCACGGATTTGGATTTGCACTCATCCAACAGGGACCGGTAATTGGGGGCGACGGCAACATCCGTCTGATCCAATGTGGATCATGCGCTTTGTCACCAGCGCAGAAAAACTATGCCACAGTGGAGTTGGAGTTGAGTGCGATATGGTTTGCAGTGCAGAAATACAGCTATTTTCTACAAGTGATGCCAAAATTTGAGGACATTATTGATCATCAACCATTGCTTAGCATATTTCAGAAACCTTTGGCAGCCTTGAATAATACTCGATTACAGAGGCTGCAGGAATACCTCGACCAATACTCTTTCTCTGTGACATGGTCAGCGGGAAAAAACCACTTGATCGCAGATGCATTGAGCCGTTTCCCAATTTTAGCGGCCGACCCATCACTTGACGTAGCATTATGTGCCACCATTTTCGAGGTCGACCCCGCCTTCAATATCCTTCTCTCAAACATTAACAACGAATATGCCCATTTGCGCGAGTGCATCTTGCATGGACATTCACTTCCGGCGCCGTTGTCAATGTATGGGGAAATTGCCCAGGAAGCGAGGGGGGTCTGGTTCTCGTTGGTGACCGTGTCGTTGTCCCTCAAACAGCTCGGCGAGCAATTCTAGAATTACTCCACCTTTCCCATTCGGGCATCACCAAAACAATTGCGCTGGCCAAGCAGCTCTACTATTGGCCTAAAATGCGTTAAAAAATGACCGTCTCAAGCCCACGAGCCCATTCTCTCCGGCATTGACATGGCCTCTTTCCCGATGGAGGCTGTGCCCCTGGATTTGTTTGAAGTGGAGGGGAAACACTTTTTTGTGATGGTGGATCACTTTAGTGGCTTCCTTTTCGTGTCCAGGATGAAGACCACTACGACCAATGCCGTATGGAAGAGGCTGCGGGATTGGTTCAATGACTTTGGATTTCCACGTCAGTTGAAATCAGATGGGGGTCCCCAGTTTTGGGATTGATTGGCCATCGCGTGCTCCAGCCTCGGCATCATCTTTGAGACCAGCTCGCCCTACAATCCTCGTAGTAACGGTTTGGCAGAGGCAGCCGTCAAATCCATGAAGTCCTTGCTTCCAAAACATGTGGGCGTTGATGGCAGCAAATTTCGTGCGGCACTTCTGGAATGGCGTGCCACCCCACGTCCTGACGCCCTCTCCGGGATGTTTTGGCCGCCATCTAAGGACCCGCCTTCCCACGGCTAGGTCGCTAGATTTTCAATTGGAACAAACCACGGCCTTCAGGGCAGCCCGACAAACAACAGATGAGCGGCGTGTGCGCGAGGCTGCGGGGACTGCCCTGCCCTAGCTGAACGTGGGTGACGAGGTACATATCCATCACCCAATAGACATGGAATGGCCGTTCGGTGTCGGGAAGGTCATTGAAAGATCAAAGTCTGGCCGTTACTACGCAGTCCAAATGGAGGCAGGACGCTTTGTCCGGAACTGACGATATCTGCGTCCACCTCCTTCAGCTCCTCAAACTCCTTCAACGGCTCCGACATCGGGTGTTCAATCCCCAATCCGCACACCACGGCTAACCCAGATGGATCCTATCAATCCTCCTCCGCCACTCCGACGGAGTAAATGGAACAAACACGTCCGGTTCCATATCTGAGGATCGCAATCAATTGTTGTTGTGTTGCTTGGAAGACCCCGCACGCAGAAGAGAGAAGAAACAAACAACCCATGAGAAACTTCTTGTTTTGTTTTGTTTCTCCGTTGTTTCTTTTTCTTTCTATCTTCCTGTTTTTGGTATATTCACTATGCTCTATACCAAGGGGGAGGTGTAGTATTCTATGGATTTGGTTCTCTCTAGTCTCGCCTGTATTTATATGCTTCTGCTGTTCCTAATAATCACTCGTGTGTGTGTTTTAGTTCCTAATTCGATGCGTCCAATTACGACCTTGAGCTCTCTTTGTCTTCTTGAATCCATGTGATAATGGTACGTTGGTGTTCATCAAGGCTATTATCATTACCCAAATGGCGCGGTGGTCCATTCTGAGAGCACTATCATTGCCGTAATTAAGGCCGAATCGGAGCTCAAATATGAGTGGGTCTATTGAGGTTCACAACAAACAGTTACTTGCATGGCAAACAGTAGAGTGCCAAAAATAGAATATGAAAGCGCAGTTTGCTATACTTATTATTTCCTCTGACATAAAATTCATATATCAGCTCATCTTAATTTGTTTGCTCTAATTTTGGGCATGCTTAGTCAAAAAGGGGGAAAAATTCAATAACTAAAAAATAATGAACAAACCCTTTTTGTAGCGAAAATTTCATCGGACAATTTTCTGCCCCTTTTGGTTATCGTGATTGGTTATATGATGTACATATATCAATATCAATACTGCAATTCATCCCATACCTGACTGAGGTGACTAGAATTGAATTATGGGTCTTAGTCCAAATTGGTTGACGTACACTATAGTGCTGCCTTGAGGCTTTCTATAGTAACTAGATTACGTTGCCAATATCAACGGCAAAGTAAAAGGTGGGAGAAATTGCACTTTGCAAACCAACTGTGTTGGCTTTTAAGATAGAACAACGAAAAGTTGAGGTAATTAAAAGGGAAAACTGCAGTCATCGAAAAAATGAAATTAACACTTCTCACGGACAAAGAATCCAGAATATTGAGATCATATTCTGGTATATTGCTTCATTTATCATTTTTTATTACTAGGGCCAATCCAACACCATGTAGCGGTAGATAAAGGAATATAGTGATAAGTAGGGCCGAACAAAATTTGCATCCTGCAAATTTTGCAAAAACATGCATGTCTCAGAATGTTCTTCAAATTTATTGCATCTACACACTTTGCCAAAAGATCAGCAATATTTGACATTTTTCTGCAACTTATCATGCAAATTCGTGTCAACTTTGTGGAAAGAATTGTGCAATTGATATCTTTCTCTCTTTTCCAAAACAATGTTTGACATGAAAGTACAAAATAGGTTACAAATATAATAACAGCCGCCTGCATATATATTCCATTCATCCATTGTGAATATCTCTGTCTCTTTTATTTTCAGTTTTTATTTGAACACTATGTTAAAAGTTGGAAAGCAATTTGTTTGTGCAATACCCTTTTCCTTTAAAAGTCGGACTCATCTTGACATGTGTTCATGGGCTATCAGTAAATGGCCTGGACATGGATGACTAATTTGGAAAATATTCGCCTGCTATCAATTTGAAGAAAAACTTAGAAGCAGTGCAATCTTAACAGGATTCTCAAATTGGAGAGCAGATGCTCTACCAATACCATACCACACCTGGCCTCTTCTCCCCAGGTATAGTAGGTTCAAATTTTGTTGATGAGAGTTATTCTGGCAGATTTTTCCTTTAATTTGCTTGATTGGAAAGCAAAAATAACAATTACGGCCCTCCAAAAGGGGTCGGTGCATATATTTTGACAAGATTACTTGCAATTTATTATCAAAATTCAGGTGATTTTTGATGAAAATTTGTTGTCAAAAAAGATCATATTTATATGCAACTTTTTACAGGTCCTAGTGAAAAGTAAGGTTCCTTTGACTGATGACAGCATGAACAGCATGATTTATGATGGATCATAAAGACAAGGCGGATTTGAAAGTGATGTTTTGAGCCATAAAATGTAATTTTTATGGGATCAATATAACGATGAAAAGTGATGAAATTGACAAATGAGGTAATAAAAACATTTTAATTTTTGGATGTTTGGATGTAGCCACCTCTGATGGTTATGATTGCAAAAAGTTAGGCAGTATGATTTTTCCAAAGCATTCTATTGTCACTCATCAGAGCATAGACGTGTGACACTTTTGCATGCTCTGTAAGCTTGAGTATAACTCGTCAAATCTTCATTTCTTAATCTCATGCAAAAATGAAACAAAAGGCAATAAAAAAATGCTTCCTGGAGGGTTCCAACCTGCTTTAATTTTAGTTCTTTTCAAACATGGACCTGACCTCATTCTGCTCACTGAAACTTGATTACACCCTGGTTTATCAAATAATGAAATTGAATTTAGCCAGTACAAAGTTGTAGTTAGGAAGGATAGAAAAGATACTCGGCTTGGTCGTGGTGGTGGTGGTGCCATTTTAGTAAAGAGTTTGTTAATTTGCGTTTAGATTAATATTCCTATTAGCAACGGTTGTAGCATTAGTTTTCAGAATGAGAAGTTAGCATGTATATACAGTTCTCCTAATGCGTGTGGTGAAGATAGAGAAGCTCTGAACCCATTTATGG
>NC_081451.1:4194108-4195724 GCF_007210705.1 Tigriopus californicus
GATTGCTAAGGGTCACCTTGGGTTAAGTATGAAGGCGAATAGACTTTAATTTTATTCGAAAAATGCAAAACCAAAAAATCGAAGCGAAAAAGGGCCCTTTCCCGGTTTTTCGAAAAATTAAGGCAAAATTCATCGAAATAGAAGGATGTGTGTGGGGTATTACACTTCGACCGTAAAGTCCTTCCCGCTTGATAGAGCACATCATTTTGTCATTCATATACTCTTGCTTGCTTTCAAATGTAAAATTATGATCGCTGACTCCAATAATTTTAGCCATTCTCTGCCACAAGCACTTGTTGGTTTCAGACCGTTACGAAACCTGGTGCCAAATTTCTGTAGTTCTACCTATTCCTAGCTGACTTAGATAAGATACTTTTGCGTAAAGTTGGTAAAGTTTTAAAGTGTCGGATTTTGACAATTCTGGACACCCTCATTTTTGGACTGTTTCGACAGGGGAGAACAAAAGTGCCCAAAAATGGAATGCTTACCCTTGTTCATTTAGAGCGTTTCATTCAGCGCAATGGACCTTATGAATAGATTTCTAGAACATATGCAAATAAAAGTAATTAATATCCTGGACCCATTTATGAATCCCTTTGCATCCTGGGCTCCTTATCAAATTTTTAAACATTATAGGCTTCTTTTGGATCATCTTATGTGGGCCAAAAAAAAGTGCATCTTCGTTATTTTGATAAGAAACTTGCACCCTCGACGGATGCCAGCACTGGACAATTCGGGGTGACGCTTACCATCTCTTTCCGAGGATACAAATATGATCTTACAACACACTGGATTTATTAAATGAGCATATTTTATAAAACAAACCCCACAAACAGCAACCCATTGAGCCCACTTCCAAAAATGTCCTTGATTGACGTCGATTTCTATAAAAAGTAGGTTTCCTCAAGGAGAGCCTTGAATTTTCCTGCCCATCCAGCATTAATCACAGTACCTTTTCCGAATGCCCGGACGCAAGACATTGAAATTTGAAGTACCCCTACCACCTTTTGATTACTTCAAGTCAAAGCTGTAGTATCGACAACACCTGTAATTATTATGGAAGTTGAATATGCCTAAAAAACAAAGCAGAAAAGTCAGATCTCGAAGCACGGGCAGTAACGGGGCCATATTTTAATTTCACATAAAAGTAATAAAGACAACGCAGAAATAATGAAATCTAGAAGGTTAAATGTCGAGAAATAATCGTTGAATCTTGGCCGGCTTAGACCTTGGGGGCAGGCTCAACGTGATCCAAAATTACATCAAGATTTGTCCAAAGAGGAACAAGGTCTTTACTCATCAACCGGTAACTGCAACAAAAAGCATCAATCCGATATATAGTTAGGTCTGTTCGGTAAGCTTTAAGTGTTGCACTTACTTGAGATTATTGAATCCGTCCGTGTTGAAGCTTCTTCGTCCTTTCGATAAGGATTGAAATCGAGTCTTACTGGGTTTCTCTTTCTTATGTTTTGACATCTTGTATCTAATAACAGAGGAGAATATGAAGGTGTGAGACTGCAGAACCGATTTGGTCAACTATGAAGACCATAATGAGGGATCAAAATGAAAGTGGCACTAAAATTAATTGGTGGGCAGTCCCAACGAATTGAAAAAAA
>NC_081451.1:4198207-4218006 GCF_007210705.1 Tigriopus californicus
TTCAACCCCACTGAGTTCAGAAGCAACAGCTCATTGCTCTGAAGATGAGTCTGTTGAGATTGACTAGGTCAGTCAAGTTGAGCGTTTAGATGATCTTGTAGTCACAGATCAAGATGCTTTAGAGGCCATCAGAGACTTTTGACAATCGAGTTCATCTGGCCCTGATGGTGTGACATCGCAGTTTCTGATGAGATGCTCACTGGTTCTTGCTCCTGTTTTCTCGTACTTGATGTGTTGGATCTTGGATCAGGGCAAGTTTCCGTCGTCACTAAAATTAGCTCACGTTGTTCCAATTTTTACAGGGGGAGATAGTCGCTCCCCAGTAACTATAGGCCGATTTCTCTCACTTCGAATATTGTGAAGGTGTTTGAGAAGATCATGAAGTCCAAACTTGTTGAATTTCTTGAGGTTAATGAAGTCCTTCCTCTTAGCCAGCACGGGTTCGGAGCACACTTTAGCACGGTTACCCAACTGATTGAGCATTTAGAGTAGGTCATTGCGGGACTGGAAAGGGGCGCGTCAGTTGATGATTTCTTCCTTGATTTTGCCAAGGCCTTTGATAAAGTAGATCATGGCCTTTTGTTGAATAGACTTCATGACTTTGGGATCCAAGGCAAGGTTCTCAATTGGATAAGACGCTTTTTTCAGGATAAGAAGCAAATTTGTAAGGTCGAGGGATCCCTTAGTGACATACATAATGTCAAGTCAGGTGATCCCCAGGCCTCCATCTTAGGGCCCCTCGGTTTTGCAATATTCGTTCCCGCTTCAAAAGCTTAGTATTACTGCCAGTTTCTCATTTTATGCTGACGATACAAATTAGTTTCTGGTAGGAATGGCCAAGATTCCACTAGTCTTGCAAAGGACTTAGATCGAATCTACTCTTGGGTAACTGAGAGTAATATGGCCCTGAACGGAATGAAATTCCGCTCAATGACGTTTGGGTCAACTCCCTTAAACACTCCACTTGTAGATAATGAAGGTAAATACATTGAGCAGGTCTCATCTATGAAAGGCTTAGGTGTAATCCTCCAAAAAAATAGAAAGTTCGATGAGCATATCCAGTTGAAGGTGGGTAAAGCTTTTCAAATGTGTGGTTGTTTATATCACACTTTGAAGTCCAGAGATGGCATCACGATGCTAACTCTGTACAAGTTGATTGTCGAGCAACATATTTATTTATAATATGCTTCACCCATTTGGGCTCCAATGCGTTCTTCAGGTTGAAAAAGGTCGAACAAATCCAAAGATGTTTCACAAGGAACATCAAAGGATTGAGAGAGCTCTCACATTGGGAGAGACAAAAAAAGTAAAAAAGTAAAAAGGGACGGTACAATGTTCAGAGAAGGTACGAAAGGTATCTGATACTGTACGTTTTCAAAAGCATTCATGAGCTTGGTCTCAACCGAGGTCTTAGGGTCAATTCTAGTGACCGTCGAGGCCATAAGTGCGTTTTGAGAGCACCTTCAAGCCCTCAAGAATCCAGGCTAGTTCGAACAATGAAATCCACATCTTTTCTTTCTCGGGCTCCTTCATTATTTAATTTGCTTCCCTCTGGTATTCGTAAGGAATACGTAGGCCTTGTGTATCCGGTTGCATCCTTCAAGTCAGACTTGGACAAAGTTTTAGATAGAATCCCAGATCAACCTTACATTCAAGGACTAGCTCGGTCTCAAATTGCCAACTCAAATTCGTTGGTAGACCAAATATCATATAAAAATTGAAAGGGAACAAACAGACGATTTATAAGTTTCCATTCGGCTTTCCGTAGCTTATGTGATAATGTAATCTGAGATAATAAATAAGTTGACTACTCTCGATAGATTCAGTCAAACACAAGAACTTAACGTGGCGCAGTGGTCATCTCGGACCGCGAAATTGTCTGACTGTCCAAAATCGAGATGTTTCTCGCAATGACTTATAAATTCTCGATCAAGTGAAGGTTAAAACACTAACGTGAAAATGGCTCCAACCTTAAAATCGGCAAAAGCTGCGGTGGTAGGCCAACGCAGATGGTTCAACAAAATGAAATCTGCGGCCACCAAAGCCGCCGAAGCAACCATTGATTGCCTTCGACATTTGCTGGCGATCAAGTGAATATGTGCTTCAATAACTTTAAATCTCAAACAGAAAAGTTGTTGGACAAGTTTAAAGTTGCCACGAACCTTGAGACACCCTAAAACCAAGGATCCTGGGCCGGTAAAGAGGCTGATGTCTTTGAGGAGTACAACACCACACAAGTTAAGTGCATCAGGGCAATGGGAATGTGCACCCTAGCACCTGTTGTAGTGGCAAACCTACGCGTATGCGAAGGCAATCTTTGCAGCAACGATCCCACCAACTTCTACGGCTGAAGTAAACAGAGTGACAAGTCAGTCCCAAGAGATGGGGAACAACAAGCCTAAGTCCGGAAAGGTTCGTTCATGGGCCGAGCTGGATGGAAGTTTCACGTGCTGTGGTGCGAAGGAGCATAAAGCAGCACAATGCCCCAGAAAGTCGTCCATATGCAACAAATGTGGACGCAAGGGTCATTTGTGCCCCTTATCCAGGAGTGGAGTGCCTTACTTGGAGAGGGACAAGGCCCCGTCTTTGCCAGCAAGAGCTTTCCAAGTCATGAAGAGCACCTCTTCTGCTGAGCATTCTGAAGAACCTGAGACCGTCGGATAGAATCCTTTCAAATATGAGGAGTCAGACTTCGTCTCACATGTTCACGCTACGTAGACCGTCCAAAGCGCCTCTGGATCTCGTGCTACTCCAAGGATCAACGTCCACATCCGGTCTCCTCGAAATGTTCAGTTCCATTTCAGGGATATTCCTGACATTGGAGCCACAAGGACCATGTTGTCCCTTGACCTGGTTCAGAGACATAGCCTTGACCTGGAATCAGCCCATGATACGGTGACAGCAGCCAATGGTGACCAAATGTCCGTGGCGGGTCGTGTTGTTCTCAAGCTCCCCGTCAATGGCAGAACAGCATACGCAGATTGTCTCTTGTCAGCATGCATGCGTAATTGCATGCTTGTGTCCTGGCACAATCTCCAAAACCTTGGAGTCATCGGTTCCACCTTTCCGTTAGTGGCTTCCAAGGAAATCAATGCAACAGCTGAGGCCTCAAGCGAAGTCAAAGGGAGGACACAGGACCTAAGAAGACAATTCATGACGTCCTTTCGGATTCATTGGCCCCTGATTGGCCCCATCGTTGGCAAGCCAATCCACATCAAATTGGCTGAGAATGCTGTCCCTTACCATGCTAATACTTCGTGTCCCATTCCACTTCATTATCAAGAGGAGGCCGACGCAACTATCAAGAGGTTGCTCCACTCTGGACGGATTTTTCGGGTGAAGGAGGCCACGACATGGTGCGCCAGGGCCCATTTTTTTCCCAAAGAAGGGGGAAGCTGGGGTCAGGTTGGTCACGGATTACTGCGAGATCAACAAGTTTATCAGACCCCTGTACAGCCCTTCCCATCTGCCCAAGACATCATCCGCAGTGGAAGTCCCCAAGATAAATTCTTTTGCAAATTGGACGCAGTGATGGGGTACTTTCAAGTACTGCTGGATGAAGAGTCCGCGAATTTGACAACTTTCCTTCTACCTTCAGGAAGATATCAATGCAACTTCGCTCTAATGGGCATGAGCCTCAGTGGGAACCATTGGAATATCGAGTCTGATGAAGTGATCAGAGGTTTGACCTTTTACCAAAAGTTGGTTGATGACATTCTCATTGGTGCTCCAATCATCCAACTGTTGAAAGTTCGCATACAGACTGTCCTTACCAGATGCCGCGATAAAGGAATACCAATTTCCCTTAGCAAATTCGCAGCTGGCCGTGAAGTGCCGTTTGCGAGCTTCATCGTGAGTGACCAGGGGGTGAGCCCCGACCCTGCAAAATGCAGGCCATTCAAGACTTTCCTTGCCCCGAAACAGCGACTGAAGTGAAGTCCTTTTTAGACCTTGCGAACCAATTTGTGTTTTTCGTACCAGATTTGTCACATGCCATGAGTGATATTCGACCTTTCTTGAAAAAAGGCGTTTCTTTTCAGTGGCTTGACATTCACGAAAAAGCATTTTGCCAAGCCAAGAAGTTGCTGACGTCTTCTCTACTCGTGAAACCATTCGATGAGAAGCTCAAAACCCTCTTGCTATCCGATGCATCAACGTTACACGGCCTCGGTTTTATGCTGATGCAGAAGGAGAAAAATGGACGCCCACCTGTCGTGCAATGTGGATCGTTCAGCTTAACTGCTGTACAAGGCAACTATGCCGCAATCGAGCTCAAATGCCTCGCAATTTTGCGCGCTGTGCACAAGTGTGAGTTCTATTTGAGAGGATGTTAATTCACAGTAATCACGGAGCATAAAACCCCTCGTAGGAATTTTTGCCAAAGACATCATCAACATTCATAATGGGCGACTGGTGAAAAAAGACAATTTGATTGCTGACGCGCTATCACGCACTCCACTGTTTCCCTGCAAGCCTGACCATGCCGATTGCATGTTACAGGCCGTGTCCAAGGAAATTGATTACTTGGATCCAAACTTGGCCATTATCATGTCTTTGATTGATAACGCGTACAAAAAGCTGATTCAGGAGATGTGGAGTTATGCCTCTGCTCGTGATCTATCCCCCAATGAGTGTGGCTCTCCCCTTTTGAGCTTCATGGAGCAACCTCAGCATCCTCCCGGCTGCCGGTGCTGAACTGCTCCTTTGTGATGGAAAAATTGTCCCACCACCGTCAGCTAGGTCGGAAATTCTTCGCCGACTTCACCTTGCTCATCAAGGCCTGCAGCAGGCAAAATTGCATGGCAAGGCATGGCCAGCGACATCATAAACATGATCAGCGCGTATACAAAATGTCAGACACTCCCTCCTTCCAAACCAGTGGAGGTACGGCGTTCCCATCCATCGACTAATCCCATGACCCGTGTTGGGTTGGATCTTTTTCTGGCCGACACTGGCTGTTCATGGTTGTAAAGCCTCCGGCTTTTAATGGATTAAGCCTTTAGCGCAACTGCATACTAAAGCTATTATTCAGGTGGCATTTGTTACAGGTTTCACCCTTAAATCTCCGGGCGGCTATGGATCATCTTTTACACTTAAAGAATGAATCTTTGGCTCAGAGGAAGTAATGATATGATTAAAATTAAAAAAAATCTCTTTTCGAATTTACTTGAAACTTCACCATACCTGGCAATTTCTTCACTATATCGTGAGATGTTCATCCCAAAATGAAATATCCGATTTGCCATGTCATCATCCTCACCTGAAACGAATAGTAGCACTTTTATTAGTGTCATCTACACGCAACTAAACAAAGGTGTGCGTCAGGGACCATATACCCAAAGGATGAGTTGTGTCAAATGAAATTTCGCCAAATATCTAGAGAAAGAAGGTGCCCTTAAATTGACAAATATAAAATACAGCGCTGTGTAAGTTGTTGGGATACGAGCCACTCTATGAAGCAGTTGACGAGAATGGAGTTGACTTAAATCCTTTATAAATGTGCAATTAACGTCCAACTATTTCAGCAAAGACTATTTCGTTTGTACGTTTTGTTGTTTTTGCGAAAATGATTTTCAGTGCTATGCATCTATCCAGGGACTTCTAAAGAAGAGGACACGGATTTTGGTTTTGACTTGAACTCCCGTGGCCAAGGTGAGGGATAAATTTGAAACGCCTCGTTACAGTATCTCTCCTTGGCGGTAACAGAGAAATATCCCAAAAAATATTGCCATTGCTTCAATCCATATTGTTTGAACTTTGATGCAAACGAAGACAATGTATTTGATGTAAGAAATAATATCCCTGCATTCTCCTGATACCTTTGGCTTTCCCGCCAAATTGACTGATCTACCGGTCAAAGGGATGAAGTTGTAACATTGTGGCCTAGTGGGCACCCAGTTGGCACCCAGTTGGCACCCAGTTGGCAAAGTAGGTGGGCAGGAAAGTTGGCAGCCCAAGATTCTGAAGCTGGGAACTTATTAAGCGGGATCCGAGTGGAATAAAACAACTCTTGCTAACAATACCTGAATGGACGGTGCTTACATAAAGTCCAAGACATTGAAGCCTTGTTTCGTGATCAGTGGTGGGGACTTTCATCTCTCAGCAAATGGACTGTTTTAGATTTTAATCTGATTTACTTATTATTATTCTCAACGTTTTTGTCTTTTTTACATTATTTGTTCTTTCACCCCCCCAATCCCCTTGTTTTTTTCCTCCTTCCTGTTTCTTCCTGTCCTGCTCATTTTCGAACGTCAAACCAGCAAATTCCCAGATTCAAACAGGGGCGGAAAACGGCTTAACTTTCCGCCAATCCATCCTCCCCACCTTGCCGGTTTTGGCTTCTCGGATTGGTGTGACGAGTTATAGGATCAAGCGGACAGATTTTGGCGATTGGTCGAGTCAGGTCTCCGTCGTTGGTTCAAATTGTCACCGCTCGCACCAAGGCATCTTTCACAGGACAGGATGGACCTCTTTGATGTGTGCCATCCTACATCTTCCTCTTGGTTCAGGGGTTCCCACGATGAGAACTTCGTCCCCCACTTGAATGTTCTTCATTCTCGTCGTCTACTTGTTTCTTTTCAGTAATGCTAGTAAATACTCCAAGGTCTACCTCTTCCACACCTTGTCAATGTTCCTTGAAGATAATGAAAATGTTGGTGGGGCAAGTTCCAGCTGAACTGCACGAGTTGTCATACAAACAAAGATGCAACCTCATCTCTTCTCGATTTTGTTTCTTGAAATGAGAATTTCCATGGGACCCAAGAAATCTACGGAAGTAAGGAAGAATGGTGGTTGACCAATCCCCATTTGTTCCTCGGGAACATCGGCCATTTCTTGGGATGCAGGTTTTCCCAACAACCTTCGACAAAAACGGCAAAGACGACGCACCCGCTTGATAGCCTCCCTTCCACGCAAAACCCAGTATTTTTGCCGCAACAAGGCTAGTCCATGATTCACGCCGCGATAATGATGATGCTCGTGCTCCTCTTTTAGGATTAGTTGAGAGGATGGGTGCTTTGGACACAGAATGATTGGATGTTTCTGGTTTGAATCGAGTTGAGCACGGCTCAACCAACCCTTGGCACGCATAACCCCTCTTGCATCGATGAAAAGGCTAAGATCCTTCATCCTGGAAGTTTTGGGTAGAGGATATGATCTTGTTAGCGCCTCTGAGTTCTTTTGAAAGGAGTCTTCCTGAATTCTCACCAAAAGTTTGGTCAGGAGATCTGTTCAGGTCTCTACGTCCTCTGATCCCAACTCTTCCACCATTGTATCCAGGAGATCAGCCCCCTCGCCAAGCAAGGCGGCGTTGCTAATAGCTTCTTTGAACTTTTCTCTCTTCTCTTCTTCATTTGTACCAATGCGATGTTCTGATGGCCACAAATTGCTCTCTTTCCGCAAAAATTCTGGTCCCTGAATCCATTTTGTTAATGTTTGAGGGTGCTCCGAGACCCTGGTTGCTAGATCCGCGGAGTTCATCCGGCCTGGGACATGGTCTAACCTATTTTTTACAGACAACCGATTTCGTTTAAGAGGTCGCGCGAGTGATTTCTGTTATCGTTCCGAAGGACCCTTGTCTTGTTGGGATTAGGGTCCTGTATTCTAAACACAGGGGACTAGTTGGGACCAAATACAACAAGTCCCCCAAGGCGATGTCAGTTCATAGAACCATATGATTGAAAAGAAATGATCAAGATCAATTGTGGTAGAAGTAAATACTTCGGTCAACTGTATTACCAAAGAAGGTGAAAAATACTCGAAGGCTGAATAACATACGCTAAAATCTTGTCAAAAAGCGTTAACAATATACATCTGATGGATAGGGCGTGACACAAAACCACCAGAAGCATCCGAGGTAACGAAGAGAATATCAAACCAAAGGAAACTTCGGATGAAAGAACATTTAGAGAGTTTTAAGTGACGTATGATCTCGCTTGGGTTTCCTAGTGGGGGAAAAATGATCTGTTTTGGGGCTGATGGACTCTTTTTCGATCCAATCAGGCGAAGCAAGATGGATTGAGATTGATGTACGATAGGTTAATTAGATAAAGGCTTTGCTACAAATTTTAAATCCATTTCCGTTTTTTTCCAACCAGAGTTTTATTATTTCCAGGAACAAAATATTACTAATAGAGAAAATTTCCCTAAGTATCTCAACTTTGAGAGCACCGCTCCTAAGACGGAATATCCATCTATTGAGTATGAAAGGATAAGAGTTTTTTTAACGGTATATGGGCGTTTTGAGTTCCTTCATCACAAACAACTTGAGACAATAATTATTACTTCACCCTCAGGAATGATCTCACTTTCGCCCAATTAAGCTCTTCAGGCAGCAACTTATGCTGTAATTTAAATGCTGCAAAGAAGCTTGGACTTAGCAAGCCTGGGTTCGAACCAGGATTTGCATATAGCAATCATATAGCAACCCCTCCCCATCATACAATTATGGTTTTCCTCAGTGGAAGGATCGGATTCAATGGAAGTATAGTCGAATTATAGTAACTCAGTTCACTCACACAACCTCTTAAACGGAATCGGTTGTCTGTGAAAAATAGGTTAGAGGCACATGGCGCTACTCCGGCGCTTGTGTTAATGATTGGATCTCTCCAATTCGATGTGACTTAAATGGCTTGTACACTTGGGCAAGGCTTGTAATTCTCGATTGAACCACTTTGCTATCCGTCCAAAAGAATCTTTGTTCATTATGAATTCGAAGACTTGACCTCAAGTGATCACTCCAGTCTTACACCAAGTACTGCGGCTTGTAGTTCAAGTTTCGGTATGGTCAAAGGTCGCTTTGGTGACACTCGAGTCTTTGACCATACAAGACAGACCTCATTTTGACCACATTCTGTTAAACAAACTCCGACGTACGCGACTGCCGCAAAGGCGTCTTCTGAGGCATCGCAAAAGACGTGGAGTTGGGTTTGGGTATCCAGGCTTATACACCGGGGAAAGATTGAATTTTTCAATGAGTGTGATACGACGTTCTCGTGGACTGTATAATGTACTGAGGAACTGAATGTTTCCTTCAAGAATGGGGGTAGACCTGACTCCGACTTTTTCTCACACATATATTTTCTCTTTTCTCAGTCACATCCCATCACACTTTTTCCTTCTTAACCCTTTTTTTGCTCTTCCACTCCCGAGAGAGTCAGGGTGCCCACTCCCTCTTCAAGGGCGGAGATTCGCCCTTCCATCCTTCCCCAACTCGCTTGTCCCACCCCATCGATGGGTTCAGCGTCCAGGGTTCGTGTGGATATTAAGAGGACACACCCTTGTGATCGGACGGGTTACCTCTCTGTTTTCTGTCTGGATGGTTACGGCTCGAACCATTTCGTCTGGTCCTGGGTGGCTTTCCTGTATGACTCCAACCCGCCATGATGAGCGCGGTTCCGGTGTTCCAATCAGTAGAACTCATCCCCTATCTTGATATTTTCCCTCAGCACACTACTTCTTCCTGGCTAAACAGATTTTGGAAGATATTGGACCGTCCATTTGTCCCACACCTTATCCACAATGGCTTGAACATATCGGGAATGATCCCTGGTGTTCAGACTCGCATACTCTCCGGGTGGCACGCTGGAGTTTGATCGTTGGAGGAGGAAGTGGTTTGGGGTGAGCGCGCGGCAATCACCCGGATCTGAACTCTCGTACGTAAGGGGACGTGAGTTTAACATACCCATGACTTCACACAAAACTGTTCTGAGTTCATGATCGCAAAGGTGTCTGCGGGCCTTCTGTTCTCCTTCAATGATGTTGATCAGGGCCATTTTGGCAGACTTAACTAGGGCCTCCACCCCAATGTGGGGCTCCTGGTCGTTGGAGCTTCCACAAGATCCTCGCTGATCCCACGGTTCCAGTTTCAGCGATTGGACCACGTTGGAGCTCAAGCTAGAGATTTTTCGCCCCAATAAAATTTGTCCCGTTATCACTATAGATCTGGTGGAGCTGTCCGCGAAGATTAATGAAATTTCTCAAGACGTTCAGAAAGTCCGGCGTTGACAGAGAAGGAGCCACTTCAATGTGTACAGCCCTGACAGTCATACAAGTGAAGATTGCTCCCCACCTCTTCTCGATTTTGCTGCGGAGCACAAGAACCTCAATAGGTCCAAAAAATCGACAGAGGTAAAGTAGAATGGTGGTTTCCCTGCCGCCAGTCTTTCCTCGGGTAGGTCCGCCATCTGTTGAGAGGCCACACGAGCAGTCATCTTCCTGCAGTGAGTACACTTTCGGCGCCTGTTTAACTGACTGTCGACCTCTGAGCACCCAATATTCTTGTCGTAAGAGACGAAGGCCATGGTTGACACCAGGATGATGGCGTCGCCAGTGAGATTCTTCGACAATTAGTTTGGTGAGCGGATGCTTGGGGCAAAGAATCACCGGAAATCGTTGATCATATCCTAGTTGGGCTCGGCTCAGTCGTCCATGGGCTCTCAATAGACCTAGTGGGTCAGTGAAGGGTGACAACTCCAATAAACGACAAGATTTTGAGAGCATTCTCCCCCCCATCAGGGCCTTGAGCTCTTCAGGAAACGTCTCCTCCTGCCCCTGCATGATGATGTCTTGAAGGGTAGCCTCAGGATGTTCAACCCTTCAGCTTCGGAGAGCATCCTCTAATGTTGCTGCATCTTGGCCTACCTGGGCACGCACGGTGGTGTGAAGAGATGAACATTTTTTCCGACTTTCTTCCGTGGTGGGTTCAATGCTTGCAAGTTTCGGCCAATTATACTCGCATTCAGACAGGAACAACGGTCCTTTTATCTAACTAGATGGCACTCCAACTGTTTGGTTGGCTCTCGTGGCCAAGTCCGCAGGATTTAGAATGTTTGGGACGTGGCGCCATTCCTGGGGACAGGTAAGAGTTTGGATTTCTCCAATCCAAACAACCACGAACGGTTTATAGCTTTGAGCCAAGTTGACTATCCAAAACCTTACAACTTGGCTATCGGTCCAGAAGAAGGTTGAATCAATGTGGAAGTGAAATGTCCCTTTCAAGTAGTGTGCCAAGCGGGCCACAAGAACGGTGCCTTGCAGTTCAAGTTTCGGAATAGTCTTCGTTTTTTTAGACGACACTCTTGTCTTTGAACATACTAATCTGACTGAGATGCGTCCATATGAATCCAGACTTCTGACGTAGCCTACAGCAGCAAATGCGTGTTCTAATGCATCACAAAATAAGTGCAGCTCCTTGACGATGTTTTGCATCCCCATGGGCAACAAACAACGTGGGAATTCTATCTCTGAGAGGCCTCTGAGGCTCTCAATCCCATCCGCCCACCACGCTTTGGTTTCGTCAGACACTGGATCATCCCACTCGAGGTTTTGAAGCACTAGTTCTTTCATTTTTATTTTGCGTGAGATTGTAACTGGAGAGATGAGGCCTTGTGGGTCGAATAGGCCTGCAAGCTTGCTCAGGAGTCCTCTCCTGGTGAACTCCGCCTTGGTCTTGATGTTGACCTTGAATAGAATTTAATCGTGCAATGTATTCCATTGGAGTCCCAGCACCTTGGTATCGTCCTGGTGCAACAATACACTTGACTCTGTCGTTCCACCAATAAATAGTTTGGGCAACTTGTTTGTTATTGGAGATCCACCCCCTCAGCTTGAAATTCCCCTCCAATAACACTCTCTTAATCTCAATTGACACTGTAATGACATCCTCTTTGTCTTGGAAGCTGTCGAGATAGTCATCCACATAGAATTGCTCCTTTACCTTCTTTTGGATCGCTTCTGGTGTGTCTGCATCCTCAGTTCGATGGAGGGTACTGATTGCTAAGCACGGAGATGGGGAATCTCCAAACACTACGCAAGTCATTTGGTAGGTGAGCCTTAGATTCTCTCCATAAGAATCTGTGATAACGTGAGTCACCTTCCTTTAGAGCAATCCTACAAAACATTGCCTCAATATCTGCAGTGATGGCGATTTTGTTCTCCCTGAATCGGAGTAGGACATCCAGGAGCTTGCATTAAAGGGGGGGCCCAGTCAGTAACGTGTCGTTGAGAGATTTCCCGTGAAATCTTGCCGCCGCGTCAAAGACTACCCAAACATCTTTACCATTCTTTTTCCACACCGCATGGTGCGGAAGGAATGCCTGATTGGGATGCAAGAGTTCGAGTGAATCTTCTAATACCTTGGCATAACCGTTCTCAAGCGTAGCGTGAATGGTGTTGATGTATGCAAGGTGAAACTTTGGGTCCCTTCCAAACCTCTTCTCTAGTCCAAAGAAACGTTTCTCAGCCATGATCCGGTTGTTCTTTGGCTTGTCTAGACCCGGGAACCATGGAAGACCAACCTCGTAGCCCTTACCATTGGGAAGTTTCTTAATGTTGCTTTGGATCATGTCCAAGGCATATTGGTCTCGAAGTGAGAAGCATTGTTTATCATCTGTTTCAAAGAATTTGTTGATTGCCTGTTCCATCCTCATTTCAGTGGGCCCTCCCGAGGTTGTGAAGTTGACGAGTCCAACTCCCTCTTTCAGGTTTTCGTTGATTCGGCCGTGACAAACCCATCCCAATCGCGTCCGAAAAGCATATGGATCGCCAATTGATCCATGTCTTGATTCCAGAGGTTCAATAAGATGTCCGTTATCTAATCCAATGAGAACTTCCACTTTCCCCTCATGAGATGATAGTTTCAGATGGTTCCAACAGCCCTTGATTTGCTCCCATGACGTTCCACCGAGGGCATGACAGACATTGGGATGAGACCTTACTCTAGCTCGAAACTTGTCGCCCTCCAACCCACTCATGTCCAAGGAGACGATCTTGGACCCAAACTCCATGAACCCTGATGCACCATTCACTGTCAGTGTCGTCTCTGATCCCTTGTTAAACCCAATCTTCTTGAGTATGGAGTCCGTAACAAATGTTGTGCCTGATCCCTCATCGATTAGTGCATTGACCGTGATGTTCCCATTTGGTCCGTAACAAGTTATTGGTATCATACCTAGGATGACGTGCCATCCTGTATTAGAGCTATTAGCGGATGCCATTGTTATAGGGTTGTGAATCCTCACGGGTTGGTCACCAATCTTATGGATGAGTTCATGGTGCTGTCTTTGGCAACCTTCAATACCACATCGGCCTTTAGATTTGCACCTCGTGGGCAGGTGACCCGGTCTTAAACATCCAAAGCAGAGATTCTTGGCTAGGACTTACTCCATTCTCGCCTGAGCGTTCATGGTTCTGAAAGAGGGACAATCAATGATCCTATGGTCATTCTGGCACTGGAGGCAAGATTGGATCGTAGATGTGTTGGAATTGCTTCTCCATGGCTTTGATTGGACGACTTCTTTGACCAACAATCCAAGACCAGTTCCGTCCGAGAAGCGACGAAGTTTCTTTACGCGCTCCAGAAGCCACCTGCTTAACCCCATCAACTTGTTCTTATCAGTGATCCGTTCGGCAAATGTATCCCATGCGAAATAGGTATCTTGGTCCAGCTTCCTTTCAATTGTACGTACGAGATGGGCCCAAAGCGAATCTCCACTTCAAATCATTTCACTGACCGCGAGTAGATGTCCTTGAAGAGAGAACGCGAACTTGGACAGACTAGTTAGGTCTCTGGCTTTTACTTTTGGGAGGATCTCAATCTCTTTTTGATGGGCTTCAACAAGCAAGACAGGATCTCCATACACTTCCCCCAACACTCGGAGGGCCGCAAAATAGTGTTCTCTGGTATTACCATAACCAGAGATTAGCAGTTGGGCCTCATCCTCAAGCGAGGCCTTAAGCAGACCCATCTTCTCGACCGATGAACTATTGGTTACATGCACCAATGCTTGAAAGGCATTAGACAACAATTCAAATTTCGTAATGTCACCCCAAAATTTGGGCATTCTTACTTCGATGGTTGACCGGGCACCCGGGTTTGAAGATGTAGTTGCGGACGAGGCTGATAACATCCACAACAGTTTTGTAGTTGGGGCTACACTTCTCCCTGAAACTTCCGGAGGGCCTTGATTCTCGACGTGGGGACTAATTGAACGGTGTGTGTCCAATTCCTGGGCCCTTTCCCCGACGTGTGGGCAGACTTCTCTTGTCTCATCTGGACTTGCATCCGGGTAATGGATTGGATCATGGGGTGTGTTCTGCTTTTCCGCCTCTTGGAAGATCCATAGGTTCTCTTGATCTGGTCCGAAAGCAGTCGACTCCTCGTCTTCTCGGCGTTCCAGGTGATCCATCACTTCGAATTTGACCGCCATCACCCTCTCCTTCTGTTCATGAAGATATTCCTCTACGCGCACTCTCTCGTCTTCATCAACGTTTGTCCTCAGGTGGGCTTCAGTGATGGCCTCGAGTTGATTGACCAACTTTTCGATCCCCACAACTTTCATTCGTAACAATGTCCTTGATCCATTCTTGTCGCTAGGAGGTACCCGCTGATATTGTTCACTGACCTGGAGATGGCCCGCTTCTTGTTGGCCATCTCTCAACGCACACGGCCATCCTCCTCTTGACCGTTCAAGTGAGGCGTGGATCCTGGCCTCTGGCTCGCCGTGGCCGGCGGCTGCAAGTCGTCCGTCACCTCCATATGGCTAGATGCGATAACTGCAATCACCTTGATCGCTCTTTCTTCCGTATCTCCAAATCCGTAGGTCACCGCGATCCAGCTTGAAGGACCAGCAAATGATATGACGTTCTCGAGGACTGTGTAATGCTCTGAGGAACTGAATGTTTCCTTCAAGAATGGGGGTAGACCTGACTCCGACTTTTTCTCACACATATATTTTCTCTTTTTCTCAGTCATATCCCATCACACTTCTTTCCTTCTTAACCCGTTTTTTGCTCTTCCACTCCCGAGCGAGTCAGGTTGCCCATCCCTCTTCAACGGGCGAGATTCGCACTTCCAGAGTGCAAGTTGTCATTCCAAGCAAGCCACTACGTACCATGGTCTTGATCGACGGTCTCGTTCCAACCCTTGCCTTGGATGACGAGCTCTTTCATTTGGATATTTCCCGCTACCGTCACAGGTGCGCAGAGATCTAAAGGGTCGTAAAGATTCAGAGACTGCTCAGCAGACCCCTTCTCGTGAGGATTACATCCTCATGGGTAGGTTCAAAGACGGGTGAGTCTGAGATTGGATGCCATTTAAGTCCCAGCACTTTGGTGTAGATTCCATCATTCAGATCGAGCACTTCTTGGGATGAAAATCCGGCGGCGAGGGCTACTGTGTTGTGGTTGGATTTCCGGTCTCGCAGATTGAAATTTCCCTGAGCCACAAATCGTCGTACTTCCAGACAGGATGTGAAGGCTTGATCCTGATCTTCAAAACTGTCCAGATAGTCATCGACATAGAACTGATTTATTATTCCTGATTTAGTGTTAGTGGAACAATTGGAGTCTTTGGCCGTTCTTAACAGGTCTAATAGCCAGGCATGGTGAGGAAGTGTCCCCAAATTCAACTCCAGCCACTTGGTAGACTTATATTTGCAAGCTTACGCCTTCTCTCCAGAGAAAATGATGGAATCGGGCATCCTCTTCTCGGACCATCATCCGGGAAAACATAGCCTCGATATCCCCACTTACTGCCATGGGGTGCTCTTGGAACCGCACTAAGACATCCATGAGGGCGTTTTGGAGTGCTTGCCCGCTAAGGCGTCGATCATTTACAGACAGAGGCCTTTAAATTACGAGGCGGAATAAAAAACGGCTCGAATCTTGGAGCCACGTTTCTTCAGAAACCGTGGTGTGGTAAGAAATATTGATGCTTGGTTTCAAGCTCCCCTGGATCTATAATAACTGTCTTTGAGTAATGAATATATTGCCCATAACGTGACCGTAGTCGTCAGCTATGATGTTGACGATGCATACCTTAGTTTGGATGCGTGGCGAGCCTTGGGAATTGTTGGACCCAATTTCCCCAGTCCGGCTATCTCTGTAATTGAAGAGCAAGGCAATTCGATCCCTGATCCCGCCCAACCTCTTTGGTCGTTGAAAGAGAGAGAAGAATGGATTTTATCGTTACCTTCTACACCCTCTAGGGACGATTTTCACTTCGTTGAAGCCAAACTCAAATCTGTTTACAGCTCTGTTTTTGATGAATCACGGTTGAAAACCAATGTGTGGTCCCATTATTGGAGATCCAACGGTGATAACCTTGAAGGAAGGGGCGAGGCCATTTGCGATCAACACTGCACACCAAATACCAATTCGTCAGTTGGCCGCTGTCAAGAAGGATCTTGATGAAATGGTGGATCATGGAATCATTAAGCCCGTAGGTGACGTCCCAACGTCAGTCAGTGAGGAGGACGTGGCCTTCAAGAAGATGAAGAGTAAAGCCCCTTAATCATCAGGGGTATCTCCCTAATCCACCAACTTCCTGTACAATATCTCCAGTGTGCAGACGACTTGGTTCTTTTGACTGATTCAGCCGTGGAATTGTAAAATGCCATCAATGCACTACACGGTTATTGCCGAGGGAACGGCCTTCAAGTCAAAAACATCAAGACGAAGGCCATGGTTTTCCATATTGGTCGTCTTCCTCCCACCTCCTTCCAAATCAACAATAGTCAGATTGAAATCATCAATTTTAAATATGCCAGTTTTACCTTCTCCACTCAACACTCCTTTACCAATCCACTATAATCAAGGCTAAAGCTAGAATCGGATACATTTGCAATAGACTTCCCATCAAGAATCTCCCCCTTCCAATAGTTCTTCAACTCTTCCGGACCTACATCACCCCAATTTTTCTCCATGGCCTATACCTCTGACTTCCCAACTCCGCCCAGTCCGCCCTCAAATCCACCGATGCCACCTTCACCAAAGTCCTCAAGCAACACCTCTGCGTGTCCCAATATACTAATAATGCATGGACGCATTTTCCATGTGAAACCGAGCCCCTCACAATTGGTTAGCGTCCAACAGTGTTGGGAACCTGACCTTTCTGGAGGTGATGTCCGGACATAAGTTGTCCTTTTTGGTCAAGGACTTACCAACACCTTCTTGTCTATGGCCCGACATACCTTCGGAGTATTGGCGGTCACGTACCTTTGTCCGGCTCCCAGCCAAATGCCATCAACGACGGGAGCTGACAAAGGATTTTGTCGTGTTTCGTTGATACTAGAGGTGCTGTCTTATTCATCACAATGGCCTATTTTGGCGGGCCAAGGAATGCCGTGTTGTTTCCTCTTTTAAGAGGCCTTAGACCATCCTACAATACCATTTAAAAAAAGCACCTTAGGGGGATGTATAGATTTAGTTTTGATCATTGATAGGTAAACCATATTAATGCCAATAAACCATAATTTGTCCCCCAGTCTTTAAAATTTCAAATTGCTAAGAAAAACTAAACAAATTCATCAGTACGGTTCTTGCTTGAGCGGTCCTTGTACACTTCCTTGTAACATTAAAATCTCTCTACACCTGCACTAATGTGCAACGGTCACTAAACGTGAGAATTGGACTTCGAGAAAAATGGTTTGGAATATAAGCCCCTGGATTCTAGGCTCACAACTAGAGGTGCAACGAATCAGTACGTCAATTTGGGAAAATTATGGATGCTTTAAGAACCTTCGTTTTTTCAGAACAGGAATTAATTAGGGCGGGCACAAGAACTGGGGCTTAGGTTTTGAAGCATGCAGCAAAATTTTCCAGGGTTTGGCTGGATGGTTCTGTGGGATATTGGACCTCTCAAACTATAATTAGAGGTCACTCAAGTGGTTTCAGCAAAGATGTGATTTCCTTCCCTACCCATTTTCCTGTTATTCAACCCATGCTTGCGACGGTCCTAATGAATTAATCTATATGACCCTTTAATGTGCAAGAAATTCTTCAAGTTTGAACATCATGATCTTCTCAAACACTTTCGCAATAATTGTGGTGAGAGAAATCGGCCAATAGTTAATGGGGAGCGACTTTCCTTGAAATTTGGAACAGCATGAGTTAATGCAGATAAGAGGGAAAGTTGCCTTGCTTCAAGGTAGAATGCATTGAATACCAAAAAAACAGGATCGACACCCAGTGAGCATCTCATCAGAAACTGAGATGTCACACCATCAGGACCAGGAGAACTGGAAAGCTACAAGTCTGTGATGGCCTCAAAAACATCTTGATCTGTGTCTACTAGATCATTTAGCCGCTCAACTTGACTAGACTCGTCAATCTCAGCAGACTCATATTTAGAGCAATAAATTGTTGATCCTAAACTACTGTATCTTGAGTTGAAAATGCACTAGAGAACTGATCTCCAAGCATTTGAAGCATGAAAGGAGATGACAACCTTTTGGGAGGACACTCTCTACTTCTTTGTTAAAGGATTGAATTACAGTTTCCTAGTCATTTATTATTGCAGGGAATTGTTCAACAGAATTTTATACAGAGCGACACTTTTAATCATTAGCATACGCTAAATATAATTGCATGGTGTCTGCTCTACACTGTGATTCTAATACTTTTTCCGTCCATGCTGCCATCTTTGGTTTACTGCACCAGCCCTTCGGCTCGCCCAAACGAAACGTGCTCCAATCTTTGCACCAAGAGCTCTTGCAAAATTGGCATCCATCTAGCCTAACCAATACGTTGCCTCTATTACCTACTTTACATGCAATTGTAAATGTATTTTCTTTGTTTCAACTCTGCAATTAGTACAAAAGGTTGCTAAAGTGTTAATCCCAGGAAAAAAATTAATAAATTCGATTACACACAAAAACACTTCAAAAACAGCTTTTGGACTTGTTTTTCGTATCTTAAGGCCTCCCATTTTGATGGCGTTGAACGGACTGAAATTCCGCTAAATAACCTGTGACGAAATGTTGTATAAGATTGTTCAATACTCTTCTTAGACAAAGAAAAAAACCCCGAAGTCACTTACTAGACACAGATCAAGTTGAAATGGACAAAGGTGGTTCCGTATTTTAGTTGAAAAAATAATATTTTGGGCTTCGAAAAGGAATTATTCACGTTTTTTGAAGTATTATCCTCCTATCAAGTCATTAGCCATTCCATATCTGCATAATTGGAAGGGAAAGTTCCAAGGACCATTGCATGGTTGTGTGATGAAGTCTTGCTCCAGCAATAATACCAGAACCCCTAAATATTCATACGCTTAAGTACGTGTATGGCATAATCCCTCTTCATAAGCGACATTTTTGGCATGCAGTCCCCTCTGCCTAATGAATTAGCCGGCAAGGATCATTTTCCTCCCCAATTCCATCTTTGATGCTCCTGTTACGGAGTGCACATTACATTCCCTGAGAGCTCTTAGCATAAATGACCTATCTCCATGCCTTCCCCTGGTCACCGTCCTGAAGACGGTAATTAAAGCACTGTGTCCATAAATCTGATTCCGAGGCTTTTTGGTTCAAGCCCTAGGATGGCAAAATCTGATTCAATGGTTTGGAGTTGCATGTACTAAATCACAATACAATCTTTAATTCATATCATAATTCATACTGACCTCCCCAGCCCCAAAACTGGTTAGAAAACCCGTTGACCTTAAATAAGTGAGATTTTGTAAGTGCCACTACTCCGCCAAACATTCTGAAATAAGGAAGTATATACTTCTTGGTGCTCACAGCTGGAAAAAAATGGTCATGAAAGTTCAAAGATCTTTTGATTGTACAACATTCATCGTTCTCACCCACTGACATGTGTCGAGGAATTTCAGGGCAAGTATACAGATTCCTGTCGTCTTCTGGTAAAAGATCCACGTCATGAAATATATAGCAATCCCAATTAGCGTCTTTTATTGCCTCAGCAAATCCAACGTTGAATAACATCGCACGGTTAAAGTCATTTGAATCCGCCTGAGAAAATATGGAGGTACTATTTCAAAAATGAAATATAACTGTGTG
>NC_081451.1:4219072-4221546 GCF_007210705.1 Tigriopus californicus
TTGGGACAAAGCTCATGAATGCTTTTGCAAACGTACAATATCAGATACCTTTGGTACCTTCTCTGAGTACTTGTACAATCCCAACCTTTCTAACCTCTCCCAATACGAGAGCTCTCTCATATCTTCAATGTTCCTAGTAAAACATCTTCGGACCTGCTCGAGCTTTTTCAAACCTGCTGAACTAATCGGAGCCCAAATGGGAGAGGCATATTCAAGATTCGGCTGAACAATCGACTTGTACAGAGTCAGCATTGTGACACTATCTCATGACTTAAACGTGCGATATATCCAACCACACATTCCAAAAGCTTTACCCACCTTCAACTGGAAATGGTCATTGAACTTTCCACTATTCTGAAGCACTACACCTAAATCTTTCGTATTTGAGAGTTGCTCAATATCTTTACCTCCATTGTTTACGAGTGGAGTCTTCAAAGGGGTTGACCCGAAGGTCTAAATGCTCAATCACTTGGATAATCGTGCTAAAATGTGTTCGGAACCCGTGCTGGCTAAGAGCAAGGACTTCATTGACCTCAAGAAATTCAACAAGCTTGGACTTCATGATCTTCTCAAACACCTGCGCAAGATTCGAAGTGAGAGAAATCGGCCTATAATTACTGGGGAGCGACTTATCTCCCCTTTCAAAATTGGAACAACGTGAGCTAACTTTAGTGAAAATGGAAACTTCCCTTGCAAAGCATCAACTACGAGAAAACAGGAGCAAGAACCAGTGAGCATCTCTTCAGAATTTGAGATGTCACCCCATCAGGACCAGAAAAAATTGAAGCCCTTGATGACCTCTAATGCATCATGATCGATGACTACAAGATCATCAAAAAGCTCAACTTGACTGACCTTGTCAATCTCAACAGACTCATCTTCAGAGCAATGAGGTGTTGCTTCCGAACTCAGTGGGGTTGAAAACACACTGGAGAACTGATCTCCAAGCATGTTAGCCATAGTCTCTACATTGCTAATGGCTTCTCCATCAAGCTCAAAAGGCCCAACAAGGTGTTTCATTTTTCTCTTAGAGTTCGCATAAGAGAAAAAAGCCTTCGGATTCGACCTGACCTCCTGCACCACCTTACTCTCAGTTTGTAACGGGACATATTCGATGGAGGCCATTATCTTACCCTGACCTATGTCCATTTTTTTGAGACTACCCACAATTACTGGATTCGAAGTGCTCTTCACCCTTTTCGCCAGTTTACAACTCTTTTTGAACAAATTCTTCCCACATTTTGGAACTTTTGTCCGTGTACCACCTTTCGGCACACATTCAAAGATTGCTAAACTAAAGCAAACTTCCTTAAAAACTGCAACTAATTTATCAATGGCTGCATCTATGGACGATTCCTGTTTCAGAATTGAAACCAGGTCCAGTTCTTCAAGTCTTTCTATAATCAATGGTCAATGTTCACCTTTGAACTTGAACTTATCCAGACCGACCTTTTTGACCGGTTTTACTCTAAAGCACGCCGACTTTTGAGTTATGATCGACCCTATCTCAAGGACATGATGATCTGACAGATTACTAGGTGTCACATGGACATACTGGATCAGATCAGAGCAATAGAAAATATCAAATCCAGAACGCTATTCGCTCTGGTGGCTACATCAACACGCTGGGAGAAATTGCGCTAGATTGCACATTCTTCCAGGTTTTCAAACGACTGAGATGTCGATTTCGAAATGGGAATATACCCATTGAGACTAGCCTCTCACTCTGTAACGCTAGCCGGAAAAATAAAGTCCCCTACTGTAGTATCCTCCCAATCTATATCCTATTCCGTCAGCTATACAAAGAAATATACGACTCGTAAGAGTCCAGTAAGCTTCCAACACTCGATGGCGCAGTCGGTAGGATTGTTCCTCCTGTCGTTGTCAGTTTTGCGAAGAGTGAGAGCTCTGTCCATTTAGACATTGCCTTATCCCACTTTGGGAATCTTCTCACCTCTCGTGTTACTCCTTTACGTATTAGTGATTTTACCACGCTCTCTGCTACGTTCAACAATGGCTACAGCTTTTCCTGAGGACGATCCTGACTTTATCCAAAGTCTAGTGGACGTCGAAGTTGGAGACCAAGCTCTTTACGAGAAAGCCAAACACTTCGCTTGTGCCTATATGGGCAAGTTAAATCAGAGGATTACCACTCTGAAACGCTCCGTTACCCCTCTCTCGAGTAACCTCTCCCCATTCATTACCGCTGAGGCTGTAAAACATTTTGTGGAATTGAAAGTCTCGTATGAAAAGGCAGACACAGCTTACAGGCAAGTAATTTATATCGCCGGTCCTCTTCTCAATGACGAAGGCCTCAAGATGTGGGAAGACAAAATCGCCAATATTTACCTCATGTATGGCCAATGCCAAGACGCTATGGGTGTTGCTATGGCCAAGGCCACACCACCTCCTCCCAGCCCTGCGGCCTCTTCACAAGTTTTAAAGGGTTTCAAGGCCCCAGTGAATGAAACACT
>NC_081451.1:4222540-4245453 GCF_007210705.1 Tigriopus californicus
TGACCCTTCTAGTGATTCATCTACTTATCTCGCTTGTGAGCGCATTAAGGAAAGAGTTTTCAAGAACTTTCCAGACATTGTCAGTGATGAGCTGCCTGACAAACCTATGACAAGTGCTCGGGTGGACATCAAGATGAAATCTGTTCTCCCTGCTCCACCGCTTAGAATTACACGATCACGTCCTGTTCCGATACATTTTGACGCCAAGGCGAAGGCCTGCACGGACAAGTTAGTCTCTAAGGGCGTCCTCGCTTACGAACCAGGCGTTACTGATTGGGTTAGCCCTGGACATTTCGTCCCTAAACCGAATGGGGACGTTTGCTTGGTGACTGATTTTACAGTGCTCAACAAACATGTCAAACGGCCGATCCATCCTTTTTCTAGTTCAGGCGAGATCATGCGGGCAATACCCACAGGTATGAAATTCTTTGCAGTCATGGACGCTGTTCAGGGCTATTTCCAAATTGCCCTGACAGATGCAGCTTTCAAGTTAACTACTTTCTTATTGCCATGGGAAAAGCTACGATATCTCTGTGGTCCTATGGTGATCCATTTCCTTGGGCCAAGAAAATTGTCGACGATATCCTTGTTTGGGCTTCTACCCTTGAGGAACTTTACGACCGCATGAAAAGGATCCTGTTTAAGTGTCGGGAAATCAATCTCACAATCTCAATGAAGAAGTTCAAGATTAGTGAGACTGTCAAATTCGCAGGTCACATCGTTTCTGTTGAAGACATTCGACCTGATCCCAAGAAAATTGAGTGTTTACGAGAATTTCCTGTCCCTACTGACATTACCGCTCTCCGCTCTTTCCTAGGTCTTGCTAATCAATTGACCAATTTCCTTCCTGACCTTGCCCAAATGACCCACGGGATGCGCTCTCTTTTAAAGAAAAATACGGCTTATTTATGGTCACCTGAGATAGATGCAGAATTTAATCACGCGAGAAAGATTTTATCTTCGCCTTTGTTAGTTCAGCCATTTGATCCCTCCTTGGAGACACATTTGCTTACCGATCCTGCCAAGAAACATGGCCTTGGTTATGGGCTAATACAATACGACACCCGTGCAATGAAGACGGATGCTCACCTTAACCCGAAACCTCGCGTCATACAATGCGGAAGTTTTGCTTTAACGCCAGCTCAGCAGAATTATGCTGTAGTTGAAATCGAATGCTTAGCTATAGTCTAAACGCTTCTGGGGATGAATACTGTCGACGAGCAGACAGAGCGCTCGCTGGACTGGAAGGCATTAAAAAGATTGTTGATGACATCCTAATTCATGCCCCAAGTTTTGAAGTCCTCATGAAGAGAACTACACAGGTGCTCCAGAAATGTGACGAAGCCAACATCACTCTTTCGCAGGAGAAAGCCCAAATTGGGCAATCAGTAAAATTTGCTGGTTTTATTGTTTGCAATGATGGTATCAAGCCTGATCCAAGCAAAGTCGCAGCAATTGGAAAATTTCCTCCTCCAACAAGCCTGACAGAGCTGAGATCCTTTTTCGGTTTAGGCAACCAGCTGGGACAATTTGCTCCAGATTTGGCACACGCTCTAAGTCCTCTTCGACCGCTTCTCAAAAAAAGGATCGCATATCAATCGCTCCCAGAACATGAACACGCCTTCGAATCTGCAAAGTCTGTTTTGATTGATCCCAATGGTCCCGTTCTGGCCCATTTCAACCCATCGCTCACAACAACTTTACTCACGGATGCATCCAAATTACGTGGCATTGGCTTCGCATTGATTCAAACACATACTGACGGGACGACCCGCCTTGTCCAATGTGGTTCCCGCTTCTTAACTTCTGCAGAAAGTGGTTACGCAACCATCGAGCTTGAAGCTTTGGCCATTCAGTGGGCCATTCTGCGTTGTCGACTCTATTTACAGGGACTACATTTCAATGTGATCACAGACCACAAGCCATTGCGAGGAGTATTCCGTGGTTCCAACCTTGATGCGATGGAGAATCCACGCTTACAGAGGATTCTAATCAAACTGGCTGAATATACCTTTAAAGTCGACTGGGTGCCTGGCAAGACACATCAAATCGCGGATGCACTCTCACGGTCCCCCGTCTTTGATCCGTCCTCTTCTGATGTCCCAGATGAGTCATTCAGAATATTTGCGGTCACCATTTCAAATGATAGAGCATTAGACAACCTGATTGAAGTTGCCAAAAATGATCCAGGCTACCAATCTCTCAGAACGGCAATCAAATCTGGGATGACCCCTTCTTCATTGCCACAAACACATCCAGCCAAGCTGTACTCAAGAATGTGGGACTATATGTCAGATGACGATTCTACAGGACTTATGCTAGTGCATGGCACAAGAATCGTTGTCCCATCAATTGCCCGCCCGTCAATTTTAGCAGAATTGCATCGATCCCATCAAGGTCAACGACGTACAAAGTCTTTGGCCAAGGCTTTGTATTTTTGGCCTGGAATCAATCACGAGATTGATCAAATGATCTCGGAATGTAAAATATGCCAAGAAAATTTACCCAGCCATTGCAATGAGCCACTAATCCAAACTTCATCCTCTCGTCCGTTTGAACAAGCCTCCATTGATATCTTTGAACTTGCAGGCAAACACTACATGGTTATTGTGGACCGTTACTCCGGCTGGCCTTCCGTTTCAAAATTGAACCGCCTGGATACAAATGGTGTTACAACTATCTTATTCGAATGGTTCATCCAGTGGGGTATCCCCTCCCACATTCGCACCGACGGTGGCCCTCAATTCCGGACAGAATTTTCAACATTTTGCGATAAGTACAAGATCACTCATGAGCTCAGTTCACCGTACAACTCAAGATCAAATGGACATGCCGAAGCTGCAGTTAAGGCCATGAAGCTGCTTCTCGATAAACATGACCAAAAATGGCCTGACTTTCTCCTGGCACCTCTGCATTGGAGAAATACTTCACGTTCTGACGGATTGAGCCCAGCTCAATGGGTTTCTAACCGCCGCCAACTTACCCTCTGTCCCTCCTCGGGAAAGGCTTATGATCGCTTGTCTGACCTTGATCTTGATCGTGTCGAAATAACCCGTCGCAATAATGAATCCCAATCAAAAAAATTGCATGATACGTCAACCCATCCTCTTCCACCCCTCGCCGTTGGAACAGATGTTCGTATTCAAGACCTGCGGTCAAAGAAATGGACAAGGATTGGATCAATTAAGTCCGTGAAGAACAATGGAAGATCTTATGAGGTTTTTGTTGATGGCAGGACTATTTCTAGGAACAGAAAATTTGTACGTCCCATATTTCCTCAAACCATTTCCAATCCTCATCAAATGAAGTTACCTGACCATCCAAATGAAAAAACACAACCTCCAATTCGACGAAGCTCAAGAGTAAAACAACAACCTTCAAGATTCATTCCATGAATTTTCAGCTCGGGGGAAGGTGTTAGGATATCAAATCTACTAACCATGTATTTCTCTTTATCTATCCTCGTATCTCCACTCATATTTCACTGCCGAACAGGTTCTACCAACTACCTCACGAGAACTATTACGGGGGAACGGGTTTTGTCTTCGGTACTGGATCTAGGAGGTCTCCCTTCGAACTCGTTAATAAAATTCACCGTTTAAATAGTTCACTTGCACCTTTCTCAACAATTATCAAGCTGTAATATCCGCTTTTCGGTCCCATTCGACGATCGATCAGCTTTCCCCTTCCCATGCAGCTAGAGTCTATAAGAATATATGGGATGAACTGTCTCTCATTGATGATGGCAACGAAGGATACTTGCTGACATGGGGAGACAGGATTGTTATTCCTCATCGTGCTCGTAACGAGATACTCTCTAGATTGCACTTCTCACATCAAGGATTAACAAAAACGTCGTTAGCTGCGAAAAGTAGTTATTATTGGCCTGGCATGAATAATGATTTGAAAACTTTAATTGCTTCATGCACAGCTTGCCAAAAATATCAGGCTTCACAATTTAGTGAGCCGCTCCAGTCATATACTCTGGACCAAACTTTCCCTACTCAACTGATGGCCGCAGACTTGTTTGATTTTACGGGCATCAATTTTCTTGCGATTGTGGATGCTTACTCAGGTTTCTTGATCGTTGAAAAAGCTGTTACGCATGGCTACCGATGACATAATTAAAATTCTTATGCGTTGGTTCGAACGAGCAATTTACCTCGTGGGCCTTATCTAGAGGCATTTCTCATAAAACTTCTTCACCTTATTTTCCTTCAAGTAAAGGTTTAGCAAAGTCTGCGGTTAAGAATGCTAAGATGCTTCTTCGTAAATGTAAAGAATCCGACACCGACTTTTCCGCTGCGTTGCACGAATTTCGGTGCCTCCCTCGCCCTAATAGCCTTAGTCCAAATCAGCTTTTTTTTGGCCGCCAACCCAGGGGTTTGCTCCCTACTCTTGTCCCTCAAGATGTTCCTCTCGATCCGACTCTTTTACAGAATCGCAATTTAGCGAAGATAAAGAACAATCAGCAGACTGACGAATCGGCTCGTCTTCTTACTCCTCTCCTTCCTGGAACTGCCGTTCTTGTTCAGCACCCTGTCAGCAAAATTTGGGGGCAAACTTCGATCGTTCTTCATCCTTTAGATAATGGACGATCTTATGAATCAGAATGCAGCATTTCTGGCAAACGGTTTAGGCGTAATCACAAATTCATCCGCAAATTTATTGCAGACGATGCGCTTACTCATGATTTAAATATTCCGGGTTCCATTTCTTCCTTGCCAGTTCCTCATACCTCTCCTCCGCCTTTACTCGTACGTCGGTCTTCTCGCATTTCTCAGCAGACGAAAAAGTAACGTAATCTAATTATGGGCAATCACGCAGGCCGTGATTTAAACGCCTCTAAACACCTCAATCATAAGGAGATCGCCAAGACTCGAGTCTCTAGTGAATCTAATGGTTTCCATTTCTTGGAAATTCACTCAACCTCAGCTGGCTTCGGAGCTGTATCCCTCATAGCCGTTCAAATCATCCTCGTGCTCTTGTGCAAGTGTTTAAAGTGGTTTCAGAACCACAACATGAGGCGCGATGCCTACAAGACATTTTACCGCTGCCAGGCGCAGGCGCAAGGACAAATTTGCTTCCCTCGTGTTCCTGTCGATAAGCCCCCGGGGACAACTTGTTACGGCCCTCCGACCCCCAAGATGATTACTGAGGACAATTACGCTAGAACCCATCGTTCCTCACAGACTGGCCGTCCCCGTATCGACTCTTCTTCGTGTTGATTCATTTACTTTCGACATCGTATTTTCCTCACCGTCTTTCCATTATCGATTTATTTGTTATCGTTTATGTCCCATAATTGAAATTGTGTCCATAATCTTGGGGGATGTAGTATCCTCCCAATCTTTATCCTATTCCGTCAGCTATATAAAGAAATATACGACTCGTAAGAGTCCAGTAAGCTTCCAACACTCGACCTACAAAGAAAACTCTCGAGCAAACTGCCTGATCCAACTCATTTCCAGTGAATTGGAGAGCTGACATAAAAGAGCTTACTGATCAAGAAGGGGTCTATACATTGTTAAAATAGACAGATCAAGACCTTGAAGATGGCAAACTAAGACCTCTACTTCTCCATTCGACATTTGTCCACAACTATTTTGCAAATCATTCCTAACGTATAGACCTACACCCCTATGTGGGAAAATGAGATTATCAGGGCGTATCCTATCACAACGAACTAAGTTGAAACCAACTACGGATAGTTCTTCATCTAAGACTCCAGGCTGAAGCCAGGTTTCTGTTATAGAGATGAATGAAATCGCTCTCTCAACGACTAGTTCTTCCAAGATCTTAACCTTTTTGCTGTCTTTTTTAGAAATCAGACGATGCACGGTTAAATATACCCCCTTTACGGGCCTCTCTTTTGATGGACCAAGCTCACAAGATCTTAGACCATCCTCTCCAACCGTAGAAATTCACGCTTATCAACAAAGCTACGTTCTACTGGAGGTGTTCCGTGCACAATCGAGTACATTATCCTAATATGATATGGATGAATGATGTGCAGGATGGACACGATAGTTCACGGAACGGTGTTTATCAAAATGTTATGATAATGTATGTTATTATCTTGGGAAAATCACAAAGTTGTTGGATTGCCCATCGTGTAGTCCGTTTGTCGGTCAGATGTCGACCAAATGCCAGCCTAATGCTCACAGGAACCGTTTGTTTTAAAAAGCTTTGGGATTCAGTGTGAATCAACCTCTACATCGTTCCTATCACCAAGGATAAGCTCCAGTACCCGAGGGGCTGGTCAGCCCAGCTACAACCATGGGTGAGGAATGTCGGCTACATGGTTGAAGGGAGGAGAAAACAGGAAATTCTCGGTCATCAAAAACGATATTCTCGTGATCATTTTGAGAAGGGGGAAGAGGATCTGAAGAAGCAATCTCATCCTCAAGGATCAATGTTACCAAAATGTCGGCCCCCTGACGGCAAATGACGACCAATACTTCCTGAACGTCCTGTTGGGACCTAGTTCCGGCCCAATGTCTACCCTTTGTCGTTCAGACCCAGTGGTGGTCAGATGTGGCACACATTTATAGAAGAGGCAGACACAATCCATTGTCGGCAATGCGAGAAACCCCTTGATGGCCAATGTGACTGGCATGACGAAAGGAGGTCAACCCTGGACATTGGTATGTGAAAATCCCTGTTGCGGTCAGATGTCATTCAGGTGCAACAGTTTTACAAAGGAAACCGTTCTCGTCCGCCAAGGGCCCTGGGACAACCCGTTTTAGCCTCCATGAGGAAGAAGCGGAAACCAAAGTGGTACGGGAAATTTAACCAAAACGACAGTCACATTTTTGCGCTCGAGGAGAGCAGGGTCACCTTTTGGATCTCGAGGAGATAAGTCACATTTTTCGTGCTCAAGGCAGTACAGTCATGTTGGAACACCCGAAGTGAAAGGACCTCTCTGATTGTGAAGCTCTACTTGTTGAGTGAACGAAGGACAATTGTGCTAACGTGCTGGAAATCAAGTCGATCTTTTTTGAAATCAGAGCAGTGAAAGTCAACGCTTGGAGTTGGGACCCAGGAAGCTGTGCAGAGTCAAGAGGACCTGGGGAAGTGCATAGCATACTTCAGTGAGCCAGTATAGACGGATTGAAAAGTCTCTGGAGCTGAGCACAGGTGCAACTTCTGAGTTATACTCCGTCAATCGATTCTGGACCTTCAATCCAATCGAACCGACGTCATCGCCGTGGATCTCCGTTGGAGGCAAGCATAACCTCATCAAAAAGTAGGATCAAACCATTTTCTGTCCATGCATGCTTTCCCTCTTCCATGGCCAAGCAATTACCCCCTCTTTCATTACCCGAGCAAGACAGCTGATTGGTAGAGTGTCATTTTCATGTAGAGCAATTGAATAAAGTAGATGGAACTGCAATCGAAGTTCATCTTTGATTTGGCAAGAATCAGGTGTTAGACTCCAAGTGTAGAGATCAGCATCGTTTGATAGATACCCAGTAGGCTAGGATAGTGACCACATTTTGCAGGATAGTTAGCCTTGAAGATTGGCCCAGGTATGCCAGACAATCGAGATTGATCTGGGACCAATGGGGAGTAGGGGTAGCTAGCGATTTGTATCCTTAGTCATTCTATGATTGTTTGAAGCCCTGAATAAGGAAGCTCAACTACTGCTCGTATGCCCTGATTAGGGTTATAACCGGAGGCCTTAAGATAGTCTAAGAATTTAAGCCCATGTACTAGAATGCTCTCCATCTTAGAGAGCTATCAGGGTATTAATACCTAGTGCTTGGGTCAGGAGTTCCATGTTTCCGTTCACCACGGGAATTCAATAAGTCAGGACCTTTCACCCCTGGCTGGTGGACGGAACAGGAGGCAAAGCATGAGCTAATGAGGATGGTTGGTGTTCAGGAATGGGTTGTTGTTCACAACGGGAATTCAATACGTTTATCAATACGTGAAAATTCAAATTCAATAGGTGCCTTTCACCTCTGACTGTGGATGGAACAACATGAAGCCAGCCATCTAAACGATGCAATTGTCACGTTTTATACATTTGATTTGAATTTTGTGCTTCCTAGATTCTACCAAAAGCTTAGGAAAGTTTAAAGCTCTTTTTTTTATTTCAAGAAACTCGGTCGAATCCATTTGTTACTCTTTAAATCTTTTTTTAAATCTTTGTGCATAACCTACCTGATTTACAACGTAAATCCCGTAATCTAGTTGCTGGCGCTGAAGGAATGGATGCATATGTTGAAGGAAGAGAGGTAAATGAGTTGGTCGATTGCGATATGGAATCACAATAGCAACTTTGTGGCGTGCCACGAGCCTGAGGAGATATTCGTCCACCCAGGGCCACATATTTCTATTCAAATGGAAAGAAAAAATTTAAAGAATTTACATTTTTGCCCTATTTATGATTTACATATCTTTAATTCATATTGCTATTGTAAATATGAAGTTCGCATTATGGAAAAAACTTATGTAATGAGCCGACAAAGAAAAAAAGCATAAAACTTTATTCTGGTCAAAAATGGCAGATGTTAGTGTGAAGCTCATGAAGCATTCATGAGCTTTGTCCCAATCCAGGATTTAGGGTCAATTGTAGTGACCGTAAAGGCTTAACGTGCGTTTTGAGAGCACCTTCAGCCCTCGAGAATCCAGGCTAGTTAAAACAATGAAGTCCAACTCTCTTTCTTCTCGGGCTCCTTCATTGTTCAATTTGCTGCCCTCAAATGTTCGTAGGTCTTATGTAGTGGTTTGATCCAGTAGCAAGATTTAAATCAGACTTGCCCATGGACCATCCCGCTTGTTTATTCACCAAGATTTGGGATGAGCTGTTCCGTCCACAATCGAGTACATCATCTTAATATGATATGGATAAAATGATATACAGGATGAATGATTGCTCCCGGAACGGGTTTTATCAAAATGTTAAAATAATGTATCTGATAGGTACGAAATACGACGGTATGAAAGGTATCTGATATTGTACGTTTTCAAAAGTATCCATGAGCTTTGTCCCAACCCAGGGTTTAGGGTCAATTCTAGTGACCGTAGAGGCTTAATGTGCGTTTGAGAGGCACCTTCAAGTCTTCGAGAATCCAGGCTAGTTCGAACAATGAAGTCCACATCTCTTCTTTCTCGGGCTCCTTCATTGTTTAATTTGCTTCCCTCTGATATTCGTAGGGAATACGTAGGCCTTGTTAATCCGGTAGCATCTTTCAAGTCAGACTTGGACAAATTTTTAGATAGCATTCCAGATCAACCCTACATTCAAGGATTAGCTCGGTCTGCCAACTCAAATTCGTTGGTAGACCAAATATCATATAAAAATTGAAAGGTAATAAATAGACGAATTATAATCTTTCATTTTAATAGTACTGGGATTACATTCCCTGTAGCGGTTAGAAAAGCCCGTGAAAACAACCAAACAAAATGTATGTTATTATCTTGGAAGATCACAAATGATTGAATTACCCATCGTGTAGATCGTTTGTCGGTCAGATGTCGACCAAATGCCAGCCTAATGCTCGTAGTGACGTCGTGATCCTCATAACCAGCTTCTCCAGCCCTTGATCATAGATAGCAATGTCATTGGAACCGGTTGTATCAAAGAGCTTTGTGATTCAGTGTGACACAATCTCTACATCGTTCCTATCACCAAGGAAAAGCTCCAGTACCCGAGGGGCTGGTGAGCCCAGATATAGCCATGGGTGAGGAATGTCGGCTACATGTTTGAAGGAGGAGAAGCAGGAATTCCGTCTACCACAACCGCCCATCACAACCCTCTCAGATCCAAGGAGGAATGGGTTAGAACCACAGTCACGCATCACCTTTATTGAGGACAGAAGCCTCGATTTCGAGCTCGAGGGAGAGAGTCAGTTTTTGAACCTCTCCAAGGAAGAACCATCTGCCATTGTTAAGTGGTGGGACTTCGCCATTGTTGTGGTGCCAAGAAATGGAACTGTTTCGAAGGACAGAGATCGTCATCATATGGGAGTAGGAACCCAGGAAGCCGTGCAGAAGAGCAAGAGAACCTGGGGAAGTGCCGAGCCTGAGTACAGCACTTCGTCACTCTGTTAGTGGACCTTCAATCCCGTCGAGTGGACGTCATCCAAGTATCTCCGTTGGACCATCTCGCCAGACATCGAGCGGTAAGTATTAACTCATTGATCTCAAATGCGTATGTCCCCTCTTCCATTGGCCCCTACAATTCCCCCACTTTTCTTACCGGAGCAAGACTGCTGATAGGCGGTATGTTTGTGATGAATAAAGTAGATTGAACAGTCAGTTTGCCTTGAAGAGTAGCCTGGATTTCCCAGACGACCGAGATCGTTCTGGCATCGTAGGGAGTAGAGGTAGCAAGTGATTTGTATTCAACTGTATCTGAAGTTCATCACTCTTGTAGCAGAAATCAGTAGTTAGACTCTAGAGTAGAGGTCGACTTTGATAGACGCATTTAGACTAGGATAGTGACCACAATTTGTAGGATAGTTAGCCTTGAAGATTGCTCAGGCACGCCCCAACCAACCGAGATTGATTTGGGACCAATGGGGAGTAGAGGTAGCTAGCGATTTGTATCCTTAGTCATTCTATGATTGTTTGAAGCCCTGATAAAGGAAGCTCAAACTACTGCTCGTATGCCCTGATTAGGGTTATAACCGGAGGCCTTAAGATAGGTCTAAGAAATTTAAGCCCATGTACTAGATGCTCTCCATCTTAGAGAGCTATCAGGGTATTAATACCTAGTGCTTGGGTCAGGAGTTCCATGTTTCCGTTCACTACGGGAATTCAATAAGTCAGGACCTTTCACCCCTGGCTGGTGGACGGAACATGAGCTTTCATTCCACGAACGCCACTGGATACTCATGTTTCAAAACCGAATAGTCATCCCAATTGAACTGTGAAAAGATATCCTCAATACCCTTCACCTGCAACATCAAGGCATCACAAAGACGAGAGCCCTTGCCCGCCATCCTTACTATTGGCCAGGCATCACCAACAACATTACTTCAATGATAACAAATTGTCCGGAGTGCACCAAACTTCGTTCCAGCCAACAACGAGAACCTCTCAATCCATCCAGTGCATCAAAACCTTTTGAATCCGTATCGATTGATTTATTTGAATTAAAGGGGGCGCACTATATTGTTATGGTGGATCGACACTCTACATGGACGTGTGTTACTCCGTTACGCAAACTCGATTCCCAAACCACCATAAAAGCCCTGAAAGATTGGTTTTTTGATTACGGCCTACCCAATTTTATCCGTTCAGACGGAAGTCCCCAATTCCGTGGACCCTTTAAGGAATTTTGCTCATCTCACGGCATTTCACATGAACAAACATCGCCTTATAACCCTCAATCAAATGGCCACGTAGAATCTGCGATTAAATCGATGAAATTCCTATTAGCAAAATGTGACTCTTGGCCCGAATTCCTAATTTGAGGGAATGGAGAAACACTCCAACATCCAAAGGCCTCAGCCCAACACAACTGTTATTTCACAGACGTCAGGGGACACTAACCCCATGTCATCCTCTGGTTCACGATCTGGTGAATGTGGAGGAACTAGAGAAATCAAGAAACAAAGTTGCCTTGACATCAAACAGATCTAAAAAGACTTATGACTTAAGATGCCATAACCTTCCACCTCTAATTCCAAATTCCAAGGTTATCGTCCAGAATCCCCGGACGATTAAGTGGGACTCGACTGGCATCATTGTTTCCAAACGTCCTCATGGACATTCTTATAACGTTGATATAAACAGGAACATGCATCTAAGAAATAGGATGTTCTTGAAACCGTTTAATCATGAAAAGAAACATGTCCGGTTTGAGGTGTAGTTTTAATCACGCTTTCGTTTAAATGCTGTTGAGCATGTTCATCATATCTCTTATTCATAATATGCGAAGGGGAAATATAATATCCGCTAGAATAATGGTCTCTGATTTGGATATAGATCGGTGACAATCAGCAGTCGAGAATAAACATCTTAACAGAGATCAAGTGGAGGAGAATCACAGAATGAAGGTCCGTAAATGTGGGAACTAAAATTATCAGAAAACGCCCAAAAGTGCACTGGGCACGCACTGAAGTCAAATTGTAAGCAGTTGTGAGTGTAGCAAGTACAAATGAAGAAACCCGGTTCGTACACTGACTGCGCCATGTAAAGAGCCGACAAAGTAAAACAAAATAAACTATTTTCTAGTTAAGAATGGCATACGTTAGCTTATTCACACTCAAATCAGTGTGTCCATTAATCGAGCCCCTTACACTTACCCCCACGTTCCTTTCAATGAAGTTCATGTCGTAAACTTCTTCGCTTACATTTATTGGTCCCACGAGTGAAGGTGGCAGAAGAGGGCAAATGTTTAGAGATGAATTTACAATTTCTCCTCTGGCTTCATGACTTTGAGCTGCAATAATAGGAAATCATGCTGAAGATATTCTTTCACACGAACTTATCATATTTTAACATGGAATTGCATTATGTAAACAGGGGTGTTGGATCTTACTACTGGCAGTGATGCTAATCTTTAGGAACGTAGCAATGAGTATCATTAAAACAGGACGAAAAATGGAGCCTTGTGAAAAACATGGCTTGATATTATGTATTTCACAAAACAACACTACACCTATAACTATTTGCTACTTATCATGGATAAAACTTTTTAACCAATCGAGAACCTTGCCTTCCATCCTAATCTCATGAAACCTGTCAACTAAAAGGGTATGATCTACCTTGTCAAACGCCTTGGCAAATATAAGATCTACAATATCGACTGACTCATGGCTTTCCATTCCCTCAAGAGTGGGCTCTATATGCTCAATAAGTTGGGTTAACTCAAAAATTTCATTAATATTAAGAAATTCTAAAAGTTTGTAAGTGACAGAAATTGGCCAATCCCATTTTTCCACATGGGAGCGTATGTCTATAAATTAGAAATGCCTTGCACATTAGCATTGTTCACATGTCTAATGGAGAATTAGAACTCTAAGCTTGCCACATCCAAGGTCTTGATCTATCCATTGTAACAATGTATAGCCCCCCCTCTTGTTCAGTAAGCTCCTTTTTGTCCGCTCTCAAATTCAAAGTAAATGATTTGGATCAGGCAGTTTGCTCAATGGTTTTCTCTGTATGGGACTTCGAATTTTTCGGCTAGCGTTGTACAGTGGGAGGTTAGTCCACAATGAGTACCTTTCCATTTCGAAATCGACATCTCAGTCGTGCGAAAAGCTGGAAGTGTTTGCGATCTTGCGCAATTTCTCCCAGCATGTTTTGGTGCAACCACCAGAAAAAAGTTTAAATATCGAGCAGGGGTCTTCCGTGAAGGATTTAGGTGTAGTCCTGAAGGCCTGAAGCCAAGTCTGAGAAACTAAGCCCATTTACTAGGTGCTTTTCATCTCCAAGATCTAACAAAGTAATCCTCTTAGTGCTTGGGTCAAGAATACTCCATGCGCCACGGAAATTTATTAAGTCAGGACCTTTCGCCCCTGAATGTGGATGGATCATTTGTGTTCGGGGATTGCCTCTCTTTCAAAATGTATAAGGCGTGGAACTCATCAGAAGCACTACAATTGGCCTAAGCAATGAGAGCTGCCAAGCAGGCTGCCTCAGGGATTGTGAAAACCATCTCACTCAGATCCCTTGAAAGACCAATCTCAACTTCAGTTCCCAATGACCTCAGCATGCATGAGATATTTGTTTTCAACTTATTACTGTGTATAGAATAGCTTTCAGATAAACAATTTCTATTTGTGTATTTGACAACTATTTTACTCTTAACGGATCTTTTGGAGGATTTATGTAGTGATTAAGACATAAGGTTCTAAGAGGGGGGAGTGGACTTCCCGCTTTCTTTTTTGGTTTCCTTCCTCTATGAACAGGGGGTCTTACTTGGCTCTTTGGATTTAGCCTGCCACTTTCTGTAATTAAGAGCTTGACTCTTAAGGCAGGATGACACGTTAGTGCTCAAATGTAGTGCCGGGTCCAAATCTCGCGGAAAACCCGCGACTCTTGGTGCTCAAAGGGAAAATCTTACGATTGGTCCGGCACTATTCTCAGATAATAGTAATATGCACAAAGGACGCAAAACTGTCCGTCATTGTCTGCCAACATGTCAGAGAGTGGCTAACACCCAGTCAAACCAGGTGATGCATGAAATGACGGAACCCAAATGCTTGAATTTGAAAGACACCTTACTAATGCTGGTGCGCTTGAAATTTTTCCAATACATGGCATTCTTACGCATATTTTGATAAATTTCGAGCTTCACACCACGCACAATCGATCTGGTCACACTTTTCTTGGAACTCCGGTAGTAGTGTAGGCCTATTTCTACTCTTTAACCTTTAATTTGTGTTTTTCAAACTTTTCATTGGAGATCTAGGGTATTTTTCTTGAGCCGAAAAAATCAGATATTGTCACTACCGTGGAGTTTGAAATCTCTGTATCTATGTCGGGTTGACAAAATCCGGAATTCGAAAATCGTTGGTCTTAGTTAGGAGACCCTGAGTACATCTTTCGCCGTCTGTCCGAAAGTGGTGTCAACTGCAGGTCATCAAAAACGGAAACTTTTTAATGAAACGCGCTCTGGATTAAGGCTGAGCACTAAGCTTGAGTACCAACGTGTTGTCCTGCCTTTAGATGGTGGGACAAAAGCACCATTAGAAAAGCACATTCCTTATTTATCGTAATTTCTTTTCACCTTGAAGACATAAATTGCATCTTTTTCAAAGGTCTGGCTTCTCTCATAATTGATGGGAACAGATCGAGCAGTTGTCACGTAGTATGGCTTAAAACGTTTATTATTATCGAGCTTGATTGTCATCAGGCCACCAGTCATGGAGTCAGCGGCATCTCCAAGAGAAGAAACCATCACTTTGGCAGATTAGATTGGGTGAGGAAATCCATGATGACGTTCTCATCGACGCTATTGCCTTTGAGGCGTTCAATTTCTCGCTTGATGTCCGCCCATGGCTCTTTTGACAATTCTAGATTCTTTTTTGCTCCGAGGGTGGGCTTTCGTTCCCTTGTGGCCTTGGTCAGAGATTTGGCCATGGTGGCGATGGTTTTTGTCTTGAGCCAAGAGCAGTGTATGGCAAGAAAATCATAGGGCAGAATCCCCAACGCTTGCATGTCCCTCTTTCCAAATCGCCAATATTGGGAGACACAGCCGCAGATATTACAGCCTGAGGGCCTCCATCGGCGTTGCTGCCATGTTAAAATCTACCCAAATTCCTGAGCGGTGCCCAATTCGCCGCCTTAAGTAGAGCTTGAGATCAATCCAATGTCATGCCCTCCGGGCATGTTGACGTTGGCAAAACTTTCCTGGTTGCACCAGAATCGGGTAAACCGTGGATGAAGAATTATCCCCTATTATCTTTGCATACAGCCTTGATGACAGTCACCTCATGCGTAGGTCCAGATCGAACTACTGTTAAGTAGTAAGTTTTGGTTCCAACTTGAAAATTAAATTTAGAGTTAGTAAATTTATGAATTTGTCGCCCAAATTTTGCTCCACAATCCACTTGATATAGGGTAAAAATGAAATTGAAAAACAAACGGAAAATCAACTGAAACCTGATCATAAAGGCTGATAAAGAGCTTTGTGCTGCCATCATTCAACTCCATGTTGCGGGGAGGTCGAACTCCGAGACTGAGAAGCTCTTCCCGGACAAAAAGGTGACCATTTGGTGTATACACTTAGTAAACAAAAGTCTATTCTCGTGTATTTCACCAAACTTTCTCCCTAAAATGATCGTCTGCTAATTAGCATGTTTAATTAGCGAGCCAAATTTGAGAGAGCAGGTCCTTAATCCAGGTTCCGTGAATATGAATCGCTACAGAAGTTCCCCCAGCGATGACAATCACGGAGGGAGGACCAACAAGAGAGAAAGAAAACAATAACATTGGAAGTCTAACTCACTGCCTCACTGATGATTCACAAACGATACCAAACGATAAAATATTCACAAAACGAGAAGTAGGACGAGATATTCGTCCCAATCGAGTACTGACACAGGGGACCTGACCACCGGGGACCCAAGGCAGGGAAGATCCTCATCCAAAGCGAGATCATGTCCAACGGGGCGGCCCCTAACAGGCGCATCGGTTTCATGAACAACCTTTTAGACAGGATTGTCACGACTCGGGTGAGTAAACTCGTCTTGAATCTGAGGTACTCCCGGCTTCACATCCGATTTCGGAAGGGGAATCTTGAGTCAGTCGATCAAAACAGAGTCGTTCTTACCGCCCAAATCCAAGATAAAAAAACTTCGGAAAACGCGATATGACTCGAAAAGGCCCGTCATACGGATTTTGTAGCGGCCCACGATGAGCGTCGTTCCGCACATACACGAATTGTGCATCATCCAGCTCGGAGGGGACGTGAACTGGTGGGATCCCATGAAACTCTGCCGGCGGGGGAACCACGTGACGTAAACGAGCTCGAAGATCCCTTGCAAAGGCTAGTTCAGCCGCCACATCGGCGGTTCTAGGCGTGGGCTCAAAGCATTTGCCAGGTAAACGAAGAGGCGCCCCGTAGACCATTTCGGCCGCACTGAGGCCGGCGCCTTCCAGCCAAGCCGAACGCAAACCGAGCATAACAAAGGGCAGCTCCTTCATCCAGGCCGGGCTACCATCAAGGCGGGCCTTGAGCGAAGCCTTCAAACATCTGTGCAACCTCTCAATCATTCTGTTGGCCAGCGGGTGGTAAGAGGTAAAGACCCGCATCTTAACCCCCAGAACCTTACCGACCTCTGACCAAAGCAGGCTGGTAAATTGCGCTCCTCTCTCCGTCGTAATATCTTCTGGGACGCCGTGGTGCTGGACCCAACCCCGGACGAGGGCGCGGGCGCAGGAGGCCGCCGTGATGTCAGTCATGGGCACAGCGACTGGGTATCGAGATGTGCGGTCAATGATCGTAAAGAGGTACGTGAATTCTTCGGAGGGCGGCAGCGGACCAACTATGTCTACGTGAAGGCTCCCAAAACGGCGATCCGGAATTGGGCGCCTCGCCAGCAGAGCTTGCACGTGACTGGCCACCTTCGACTTCTGGCAAGCTAGACAGGTCGCACACCTCTGTTTACCATCCTTCTTTAATCCCGGCCAAGCAAAACATAGAGCCACGTCATGACTGGTGGGGCGGGGACTGGCGTGGGCGAGGGCGTGAATGGTCGAGAAGGCAGAAAACCTGAAAGGCTCGGGCACAAGGGGGCGTGGGCGAGGACCAGACATCTCGCAGAGGACTTGAGCACCGTCAAACTCGACATAATCAAGGGAGAAACTCGGGCAAGACCAGAGGGCGTCCGCCTGCTTTGCCTGTGTTGCAGCCAATTCAGCGTAGTCCAAGGAATTGGGAGCGATTGCAGAAATCATATCAAGTTCTGGATCTGGCGGGCGTGACAAATTGTCTGCGACTATATTGTCTACTCCTGATATGTGTTGAATATCAGAGATGAATCGCGCTATGAAGTCCAGGTGCGTTGTTTGACCTGGATAACGGTCCGTCTAACTGTTGAGGGCAAAGCATAACGGTTTATGATGATGAAAAAATCCGCCCCCAGGATAGGCTTGGCCACATCCGCAATTATGAAGTCTTGGGCATACGTTTGTGTGGCCCCGAGGTTTCCCAACCCAAGAGCGAAGCTTCTCGTACCGTAAGTGTCAATGGTGGAGCCGTTTGCTGTTACCATCTTGGCCTCGCCCTTCCCTCGTTTGCGGTCGGCTTGGGTGGCCGGGAAAACGCTGATGTCAGTCCCTGAATCAACCAACAAATGGCGACCTATATTATGGCACTTCACACTCATCATCCTCCTAACCCAAAAATCAGTAGCACATAAGTGTGCCATTGGCACGTCATGTTTAATTGGGCGAGATATGTGGGCCTTGGCCTTCTTCTCCGCGGAAAAATCAAGAGCCCACGCAATCTCTGCCCATCCCATCCACCGGGCTGGGACCTTTGGGTTGGCTGATTTCAGGGACGAGGAATGCAATTGGTTTGGAGAGGATGGAAAAGAAAAGTAAAGAGGAGAGGGGGAGAGGATTAACTGCGGCTCTGGCCGCGCCCCTTTGCGCCGCCCAGGCCTCGACCTTTTCCCTTGCCTCCACTGCCATCACCCCCACGAGCGCCACCCGTGGGAGTACTACCATGCACTGGAGCGTACTTTGTGTCCCAAGAACATGAACCCCAGCACAAGTGGACCTTTGGACCGTAGCGTGAGTGATTCCCACACAGATCGGCGTCTTTTTCCCATGGCCCTATGACTCGACCTCCAAGTGTGCGTCCCACCCTTTCTCTGATAGCGTTGACGGCAGGACGGGTGGCCAGCCATTCCGGGTGGAACTCAGCCTTGTCTAGGTAGTACTCATTGCCGTCGCCGAAAATGGCGTTGATAGTGGGTGCGGCTGCGCGAGTCGCGGCACTTGTGGCCCTCCTCTCAATGATGTCGGCTTTCTTGATGAGGTCCGACAACGGCAACTCCTTGATTTCACAAGCAAGTTGGGTCTTGAGTGCTGGTGACATGTATACGTGCACAAACAGGGCCTTATACAACTCTTACTCTCTGACATGGGCCTTCATAAAGTTGAATGCTGCGGCAAACATACAGTCCCCTTTGCCGGTCTTGAGAGAGGCAAAGAACGCGTCGTAGCGCTGCTCCTTGGACAGACCAAACGCATCAAGCACGGCTTCCTTGAGGGTGTTTGATTTTTTATTGGCGGGGAGGTCGAGGTCAATTTCCGCTATGGTGGGAAAAATCTCATCCACCACCTTCTTGGGCAAGTGCTTCAGGAGCATCTTGTACTTCTCCGTGTCAGCCTCGATCTTTGGAATGCAGACATTGCACTCATTCTCGAACTTACTGAACCAATATTGGGGCTGACCATCCCAGAATGGTGGGATTGAGAACTTCTCTCCCAGCGATGACTGGATTGCTGCCATCCACAGATGTTGCCGTATATGTGACTGCTCGGAGATGCTTCTGCTCCAAAATGGACTGTTTATGGCTCTCATGTGCCTCATCGGCCAACTTCATCTGTCTATCGACAGCCTCCTGAGTCCTTGCTGCGGCATCCTCTTGGATCTTGAGTAGCCTCTCCAACAAATCAGTCTGCCTTTCGGCAGCGCCAGCCTGAGCTTCAGCGGCTATATGGGTTGCCTCAATTTGACCCTTGATCCGTTCAAAGACCATGTTGACAAGGTTCTTGTTGGCCTCGGCAGACTCGGCGATGGCAGTCGACGTGGGAGGTGGCATCGCGTTGAGGTAAAAACGTGACAATCACGTTGGGGTCACCACTTTGGTGTATACACTTAGTAAGCAAAAGGGCAGGTCTATTCTCGTGTATTTCACCAAACTTTCTCCCCAAAATGATCGTCAGCTAATTAGCATGTTTAATTAGCGAGCCAAATTTGAGAGAGCAGATCCTCAATCCAGGTTCCGTGAATATGAATCGCTACAACCTGACAGTTCATCTACGTTCTGTACTGTATTTTGGAACACTGGTTTGTTGACATTGAAAAACGTCACAGAACAAGTTTCAGGTGCCCAGGCCAATCAAGGCGTATTCTAGGGCCATGTCCAGTTTTGGCCAAACCACTTAGCCATCAGTGTTTGATCAGCAATAACTCTGGCTGTAGCTATCTAATTGAGATGGACAATGGCGTTTAAATAGAAGGTCTGGTGAGTGAGTCTAATATTGAATATTGTAACTTGTTTGGTATGGTTTATTATTCCAGTAGACGTAGAGTGTGTCCATTTCAATGCGAGATCGAACATATATAGTAACGCATTCCCAAATCCATCCGAGCAAGAGCTCAATTAGTAGCCTCTTGCTACACCTCCCTTCCAGTTTGCAAAACTCTTCATCTTTGTCTTCTTCCCGTTTTCATGCCATCTCCCTGATCTTCGTCTCATCCATATCTTGCCACGTCCGGCATCAACCACTACTCCATGCTTATGTAGAAAGTCCATTCCTAGCACTGGGATCTTGACATCGCCCGTCCAGAAAGGGTGCACCGTTTTCCACCCGCCAAACTCGACCAAGCCGATTTCTCGGCCACCCATTTTGATTGGAGTTCCACTAACCGTTTGGACCGTTGCACGTTCACATTCGGCAATATCCCAATGTCCTGGCAACACACTGACCGTTGCTCCTGTATCAACCAGAAACGCAGTTTTCCTCCCATTGAGTCTCACTTTGACCATAAACCGATCATCTCCATTCCCCAGAATGGCATCCACGTGTTCTTCTTTCTTGACTGGGCATTCTCTCGCAAAGTGTCCCGCACGGTTGCAATTGAAACATTTTAACTCAATCATTCTTCCACTATCTAGAGAACGCAATCCTCGCGATTCTCCACGCTCGTACTTTCCTCGTCCCAATGTCTCCTGAACACCTTGAGCCATTAACGCAGTCTGAACGGCCTCTTCCAACTTGCCATTCTTTCCATTCAAGACAACAGACTTCAACTCATCTCGAAGTCCATGTACGAATCGGTCGCGCACAATAGCATCTCGGTTCGATTTGGCAAACTTAGGATAACAATCCTTTACCACGCCTTTGCAACGTTTGATGAAATCTTGAACAGATTCTTCCTCCATCATAACCAAAGACCAGAAGAACGTCTGCACCGATGCCTCTCGGTAGACTTCATTTGTTTGAGCAAATGAAGCTTTGATGAGCTCAAAACTCCTGAGAGCCCTCTCCTCCAACTCGTCCAAAACCGTTGATCCCACTTCCAGCAGCCCTGGAAATATCTTCTCCGCCTCTTCATCTCCCCATCCATTGGCTTTCGCCACGCGATCGAAGTATTTAATGTACACCGCTATGCTGTCTTCAGACTTCTTCGGTATTGGCGAAACCCACACGCCACTCATTGGACCACCCAATCCACCCCCGGATTGCTGTCTTCCCGATTCCGTCATTTCAGCACTTTATGACACAACTATATCACTGGGACCACCGCTGCCACCATGTAACTTGTTTGGTATGGTTTATTATTCCAGTAGACGTAGAGTGTGTACATTTCAATGCAAGATCGAACATATATAGGAACGCATTCCAAATCCATCCGAGCAAGAGCTCAATTAGTAGCCTCTTGCTACAGTATACATTTATTCATAAAATTTGTAAGATAATGCTATGTAAAGATATTCAGAAGAGCTTCATAATGGGATCGAACCAATAAACCCGAGCTTAGCTCGGTCGCGCGTTAATGACTAAGCAACACAATCTGGTCAAAGTGCCGTTGGCTTAAATTTTCGCAACCCTCTTGGAGACGGGTTTTTGAAGCAAATTGTGTCAAGTCCTACGTACACAGCTGGCAAAATCCTCGGTGCTTTTGGTGCTTAGAAGCTCGTCCGATCTGGTCCACTTTTTGGAGTGCAGACCAGAATTAATATTTCTGGTATGGTGTGACGTCTGGGATTCCCCAGGGTAGTGTGCTTGGACCTCTGCCCTTCTCTAACCCCTAGTTCCTGGCTGCTAGAGGGTATATGGTGCTTACAACGAAATTCATTTGACCTGAGAAGTTGCTGAAGGTACCAGTAACTTGTCAGCGAAATATTAAGTTTCTCCACGACTCAAAAAATAAAATTTCCAATCATTTGGCTTAAGCACCCGACTGTTTTTCGATCCCTCATTGGAATGGGTGTTTCTTGGTCTTGATCTCAGTCTGCGTTGTGTAGATTTCATAGTTCTCAGTTTCCTCACTTGCTCCATACTTATGAACCCACTCTATCTATCTCTCCATCCATGCATAATCAACGAAATGTGTCGGTTCTTTTCGTTGCCCTCTTGAATAGCCAGCTGCCTTAAATTGCCCATGCAACTTTAATATGAATAAGCAAATAGTACCTTTGTTCTGTTGTATATTTCATAACAAAAACACATTGTCTGGGCATCGTCTCTTTTGATCAGCACATATTTTAAGTAATTGACGGAGGATTTCAAACTGGATAGCTTCCAAATGAGCTTATCTTGGTTGACATGTTCATGTTGTTGGTTGGTGAGTTAGTAGCATTGTCTTGATTGCGCTGGTGTTGAACTGACACCCATAATTTGGGACCAACTTCACTTTGGTGGCAATAAATAGCATTGGGCACATCTCTCTGGGAGAGAGCATCAGGACTTTTTTTTCTTTTTTGGTTTGGTTTTTCACATGCTTTTCTAACCGCTACAGGGAATGTAATCCCCAGACCTATTGAATTGAAAGGTTATAATTCGTCTATTTATTACTTTTCAATTTTTATATGATATTTGGTCTACCAACGAATTTGATTTGGCAGACCGAACTAGTCCTTGAATGTAGGGTTGATCTGGTATGCTATCTAAAAATTTGTCCAAGTCTGACTTGAAAGATGCTACCGGATCAACAAGGCCTACGTATTCCCTACGAATATCAGAGGGAAGCAAATTAAACAATGAAGGAGCCCGAGAAAGAANAAGTCTGACTTGAAAGATGCTACCGGATCAACAAGGCCTACGTATTCCCTACGAATATCAGAGGGAAGCAAATTAAACAATGAAGGAGCCCGAGAAAGAAAAGATGTGGACTTCATTGTTTGAACTAGCCTGGATTCTTGAAGGCTTGAAGGTGCTCTCAAAACGCACATTAAGCCTCTACGGTCACTAGAATTGACCCTTAATCCTGGGTTGGGACAAAGCTCATAGATACTTTTGAAGACGTACAATATCAGATACCTTTCGTACCTTCTCTGAACACTATACAGTCCCAACTTTTTTAACCTCTCCCAATATGAGAGCTCTCTCAATCCTGTGATGTTCCTAGTGAAACATCTTTGGATTTGTTCGACCTTTTGCAAACCTGCTGAACTCATTGGAGCCCAAATGGGTGAGGCATATTCAAGATGTGGCTGGACAATCGACTTGTACAGAGGTAGCATCGTGATGCTATCTCTGGACTT
>NC_081451.1:4246453-4246762 GCF_007210705.1 Tigriopus californicus
ATGTAGAGGGACTAAACGAACGAAAGGTTCCGCTCACGCAACCTAGATGTAACCTTCTCGATGTAAACAAAAAGGACAAATAAAAACACTCAGACCCAAACCAAGAAAGTGACTCGACGTCTTTCCCTTCGTCCCGCCTCCAACTCCTCCAGTTTTAAAGTAATTACTTCTTACCAAAGAGCCGTGAAAAACCAAACCTAATTGAGTGAATGAATGGCAATTCCCATTCATTCACCCACACACAAACACCACGAACACTACACGTGCACAGCAACCAAGGAGCAACAGAGGAAGTCACACCTTGGTTCG
>NC_081451.1:4249344-4255830 GCF_007210705.1 Tigriopus californicus
CTTGGTTCGAAATTCCTGGGAGATAAGAACGAGAGCAAACTAAATGCGTCTGTTCTCAGCGAGCTCCAAAACAGGAATGAACACACTTTGAAGAGACAGATCATAACTTTTTTTGCTAGAGCTTGGCATATCTTGTGGTTTTTGTTGAAGATCACAGACATCGTTGTTGGCTTCCTCTTTGGATGGAGGAACGCGGTTTCGTTAGCTTCCGCACAAGCTAAGGCCAACATAGCAAATGATCTGTACTCTTTGAATGATTGGTCATCCTTCAGAGCACTCAAAAACTGTTCATAATCCCGTAAATGAGGTATGGCTGGAGCACATTTCTGTTGGTGCGATGTTTTTAATAGTGGAATACTTTCAAGATGGATTATCAGGGAGGCTGTCTCGCTTCTAGTTCTGGGATACACAATAAGACCAAGTGTCTCATCCAGTACAGAAAACTGTATCACTACCAAAACCCAAATAGTCTTTACACACTTTTAAGATAAAAAATGTCTTTGAAGACAGGAGACCATGCAGTTTTCTTATTTTTTTGTTCAAGGTCAACATGGCAAAGCAGGATAACTGGTTTATGCTTCATCCAAATTTCGCAAACCTCTGTCATTAAAGGATCCAAAAACAGTCGAGTGTTTAGGCCAAATAATTGGAAATTTTATTTTTTGAGTCGTGGAGGAACTTAATATTTCGCTGACAAGTTATTGGTACCTTCAGCAACTTCTCAGGTCAAATGAATTTCGTTGTAAGCACCATATACCCTCCAGCAGCCAGGGACTAGGGGTGGCTCTGTGTACATGAAGGACCTTGTTGACAACAGACCTATTTGTTTTCTGATATTTGCAGGTAACTCCAAGACATTTTCCATCGTGACTTCAATGAAAGTAGAAGCTTATCTGTAGTGCGCGGTAGACTAAATTCTCCAATGGTCACTCACAAACCATTTGGTTTTGATGCCTCCAAGAGTAAGAAGCAAGAAAAGAGCACAGCATTGTCACCCAAAACTGCGAGTTTATTTGTTGCAAACGGCAGCTTCTTGGATCTTGAAGGCTGTGTCCTTCAGAGGTCGCTTTTCATCCTTGTACTGTTCTACTACAAAGCTCCCACTTTTTAACACGTGTGTTCAACCAATTCTCGAGTATGCTTCTTCCGTCTGGTCTCCTGGGTTGAAGTACTGGACAAATTTACTGGAGCCCGAGATGAAATGATAATCAGAAACGTCTATTCCACCGATGAACTCATTGCCCTGGTTAGCGACGTGTCCAACATGATAATCAGGCGTGTTGTTGAGCGAGAGGTGAGGAAACCCTTCACCGCATCCTCTTCCCGATTTTTTACCTTTTTTATCGAGATGGTGGATCCATGGAATGTGCTTCCCCTGGGGATTCATCTTTCCAATTCTTCGTCTTCTTTCAAAAAGTTTGTTTGGATCAAAAGCATTTTAGTTAGCTGGCGTTCTTATCTTCCAGGAATTTAGAACCATGGCGTAACGTCTTCTGTTGCTCCTTGGTTGCTGTGCACGTGTAGTGTTCGTGATGCTTGTGTGTGAGTGAATGAATGGGAATTGTCATTCATTCACTCAATTAGGTTTGTTTTCTCAAGGCTTTTGGTAAGATGTAATTACTTTAAAACCTAGTAAGTTTATTCCTCATTTCTGTTCATAGTTCTATAGTCTGATGACTGTGGCAATTGATAGTCAAAAATATTTGATCGTTAGTGTATTGATTGTATTTTTGTAAGATTAGTTTGTTGAGTTTGTTTCTGTGTTTTTGTGTTGTCTTAATAAATTCTTGATTTCTTGCTCTTCTCTGCCTCTTTCCATTTTTACTATCTCTATCTTAGATTTGTTATGTTTAGTTTGATGTTCTTAGGTTTTCTTTGTAGGGAACTTCAATTTTGCGGCTAGCGTTGTGGAGTTGGAGCTTAGTCCAGATGGGCACATTCCCATCTCAAAATGACATCTCAGACGTTCAAAAAGCTGGAAGAATTTGCGATCTTGCGCAATTTCTCCCAGCATGTTGGTGTAGCCAACAGAGCATGTAACGTTCTGGATTTGGTCTTTTGCAATAACCTGAATCTGATCCAGTATGTCCATGGGACATCTAGTAATCTGTCAGATCATCATGTTCTTGAGATAGGGTCGACCAGCACTTAAAAGCCGGCGTGCTTTAGAGTAAGACCGGCCAAAAAGGTCGGTCTGGCTCAGTTTAAGTTCAATGAGGAACATTGGCCAATGATTGAAGAAAGATTAGAAGAACTGGACCTGGTTTCAATTTTGAAACAGGAATCATCAATAGTTGTAGCCATTGACAAATATTGCAATGTTCAAGGAAGTTTGCTCCAATCTAGGAATCTCTGAATCTGTTTCCAAGGGTGGGACACGGACAAAAATTCCAAAATATAGGAAGACTTTGTTCTAAAAGAGTTGCAAACTAGCAACAAGGTTTAATAGCAGTTCGAATCCAGTATTTGTAGGCAGCCTCCCAAAAAAGTTGGACCCAACTCAGAGTAAGATTAAGGCCTCCATCGAAAATGACCAGTTACACACGGAGAGTAGGGTGGTTCAGGAGGTCAGGTCGAATCTGAAGGCTTTTTCTCTTATGCAAACTCTAAGAGAAAAATGAAACACCCTGTTGGGTCTTTTGAGGTTGATAGGGAAGCCATTAGCAATGTAGAGACTATGGCTAACATGCTTGGAGATCAGTTCTCAAGTGTGTTTTCAACCCCACAGAGTTCAGAAGCAAGAGCTCATTGTCCTAAAGGCGAGACTGTAGAGATTGATGATGTTCCTCAATATGAGCAACTAGTTCCAGATCAAGATGCTTTAGATGCCATCAGGGACTTGAGGGTTCTCCTGGTCCTGAGGGTGTGACATCTCAGTTTCGGATGAGATGCTCACTGGATCTTGCTCCTGTTTTCTCGTACTTGATGCATTGCATCTTGGATCGGGGCAAGTTTTCATTTTCATTAAAGTTAGCTCACAGCTCACTGTGGTATCCCGGTGTTGGGCTTGCTCCTCATGCCTGTAATCTGTTCAAGTAATGTTTATATAAATGTGTACTAGTCAGAGATATAGTCAGCTATCAGGTCCATTCAGCTCCTTCTGGTTGATGTCCACCCACAAGTATGGAACATGGCGCAATCGGTTAACCGGCTGTGGCCCTCTATTCTCCAGTGAAGCCCTCCCCAGTGTAAGAGGATGGAGCATTTGGATCTCCTTAATGTGAGGGTGTGACTTGCCCTGTATGGGATTGAACGTGGAGGCAATGGGCCAAGCTGGGACGATGGCCTCGTGACGCCATGGGATGGCCTCGGGACTCCATAAGATGAACATTGACTGGATGAACATGGACCGGATGAACATGGACCAGTGACCCCGGATAGACCCACAACCCAGACGACTCCCCCGAATGGTTTTTTTCTAATGGTGGCGTTTGGTTTCCTCTGCGTACTGGAGAAGGAACTTTATATTGCTGAAAACCAGTCCTTGTAAAAGAGATCTTATTTCATGGCGCTGTGTTCACAAGTGGCCAGAATCTGAAGTGTCCGGGCACTCGTGAGGAAAATAGACATTCCTTAACGTCAAATTTCGCTTGGAGTGGTTTCCCTCAATACCACTCTAGGGAAAACTTGAAAACCGGTTCTTGTAAAAGAAAACTGTGTATTCAATGGCGGCAGCACTCCTTGCATGCAGTTTATTCAAGTTCGGATCTCAAAAAGTCAATGGGTCAACCACCTTGAATGTGTTCGCCATTTCATCATGCACTCTTGTGTGAAACCAAGCTCAGGCAAGCCCTCGCTCTTCTCTTCTCAAAAGGCAAACTCGGCAATATGAAATAGCAAACACATTCAAGGTGTTTTGCCTCACTTCTATGAACTCCACGCACAGAATGCCCCCGCTATTGTATAATAGCTATTTATACAAAAGCGGGAGTGTGGGCTTGCCGGAGCGCTATGGCTTTCTGACTTTTTGAAATCCGAACTTGAATAAAGTACATGCAAAGAATGCTGCCGCCATTGAATACACTGTTTTCTTTTACATGAACCGGTTTTCAAGTTGTGATTTTCCCTCAAAACACTCAAAGCAATTTGAAAATTTGACGTTAGAGTATGTCCATTTTCTTCACCAGTGGCTGGAAACTTACATTCCGGCCACTTGTGAACACAGCGCCATGAAATAAGATTTCTAATGAGGGGCATTTAGTTTCCTTTACGTGCCGGAGAGGGAACTTTATACAGCTGAAAACCAGTCCATGTAAAAGAAATAGCAATTAACCAATTGTGACGAATATTGTGGGGGAAGACGACGAGCTTCTTTAGGTACTCAAAATCGTGTCGACGGGATGCAGTGCGGAAGAGTGAAGTTGAATGTTGAGGGGCGTGACACGAAAACTATTGCTGCGCCGTGTCCTTTGGGCGTGGCAGAAGACGAGGACGAAGGACAAGCCCAAGTCTTCATATGAAGAACCAAAGTTGAGAGCAGTGAAATACTGGAGTCCTCTAACTGGACGCAAGTCTTTTGCCGAACTCGCCCTGGCATTACTCTAACTCCAATCCTCAAACGGATTTAATCTCGGTTTTCAATCTTAGTGTAAAGCCTTCCCAGTAGTGTCTAAATTCAATAGCAAAGGCTTGGAACATTTATGAGCAGATAGATCATTAGAACCTCAGAATACTACAGAGATGGACCCAAAGTACAAAACGGCCGAACATTTTCTAAAATGTGAAAAATGGTAGGAAAATGTCGTAAAAAGTCGAAAAGTGGAAAAACGAAAAAAACAATTGGAAGATCGGAAATTTGGCTAAAAAAATCTCGGCCTTATCCAGTTTTTTACCTTTTTTCGAGGTCTACAAATAACGAAGGACAAGAAGAAGATGATAGGCGTCTACCACTTGCCAAAATAAGCTACTTTACAACTCTTCTAACGGATATTATGATTTAAAAACCAATTTGAACAAACTTCTGTGCCAGGGTGTAGATTTGAGGAATAATAGTGTAACCATGCCTGTTTATCTTTACGGGAAACATTTGCATTCACTTACCTGAAGTATTTGTAATGTTTAACGTCAAATGTCTGAATTCCATGAATGAATATAATCCGCCCGTTGGTCCAAGAGAAGGTCCAAGATTGAAAAACTTGTAATAGAGGCCTATCAAAGCAATGAAGCTTAATGAATATATTGCCATCAATCTGGTAACTTGCCGTATGAAATGTATCCCATATTGAAACATTGGGAAGACTTCTTTGAGATCTGAAAATAGAAATATTTCAAAGGTCAACACTTCATTTGTTGTGCATTTGTTATTGAGGCAGTGCTAAATGATTGATTTAATTGCTAGTGGGCTCTTTGATCAAACTTATAGGTAAAAATGAATATCTTTTGATGGGTCCGAGTTTCAGTCCTGCCAATTTCTCCAAATTTGAGTAAAAGATTCAGGTGCACTTGGACTCAAGTCCAGACTCGCCCCAGCCTTAGCCTTTTTGCTGGCTCTTGTGTCGCAGTCAGCTAGCTTTTAATCACTCTGATGGCTTTTTGTTTTAAATTTTGTGCGGAAAAAAATAAACATGCTTAAAATAACTGTTTTAAGCATCTTTAGGACAAACCCGAGCAACGGCAAGCAAATGCAGGGGCCAATATGGGCGATCAAGTTCGATTCGAACTTCAGCAATTTGCTCTGTAGAGGGTGTTCCGTCCCGACATTGATTCCCACACTGGACGGGATTTACTTAGACAATTTTGACCCAAGCATTTCACAGGTGAAAACCTTGATAGGTCCCTGAGATGGAGAGCACCAAGTGCATGGGCTTCAATTTCTTAGACCTATCTTAAGGCCTTCGGTTATAACCCTAATCAGGGCATACGAGTAATAGTTCGAGTTTCCTTTATCAGAGCCTCAAACAATCATCAATTGACTAAGGATATAAATCGCTCTAGTTACCAGATCAATCTCGGTTGTGTGGCATACACCGGGGCCAATCTTCAAGGCTAACAATCCTGCAAAATGTGGTCACTATCCTAGACTAAATGCGTCTATCAAAGCCGACCTCTACTCTAGAGTTTAACTACTGATTTCTGCTACAAGAGTGATGAACTTCAGATACAGTTGAATACAAATCACTTGCTACCTCTACTCCCTACAATGCCAGCACGATCTCGGTCGTCTGGGAAATCTAGGCTACTCTTCAAGGCAAACTGTACAGTTCAATCTACTTTATTCATCACAAACACACCGCCTATCAGCTGTCTTGCTCCGGTAGGAAAAGTGGGGGAATTGTTGGGCCCAATGGGAAAGGGGATATTCACATATGAAACAATGGGTTAATCATTACTGCTCGATGTGTGGTGAGATGGTTCAATGGAGATCCTCGGATGACGTCCACTCGACGGGATTAAAGGTCCACTAACAGAGTGACGAAGTGCTGTACTCAAACTCGACACTTCCCAGGTCCTCTTGCTCTTCTGCACGGCTTCCTAGGTTTCCTACTC
>NC_081451.1:4257995-4259083 GCF_007210705.1 Tigriopus californicus
TTGGGGAAAGCAACAGAGAGATACTGGCGCTATTGTAAATACATTACATGACAAAGAGCCTTACAATATTTTTGTACATAGATAAAAAATCTAACACTCAACATGATTACTTGATATTCACATAATGATCCCTTGAAAAACAGTTTACTTGTTTGATGGAAATTGATACATCCAGAGAGATATGAAATAAGATAATATATATATTTGCATAGTTTTACCTTCAGATTTGGGCTCAAATCACTGGTTCTTTATCAGCCCCATTTTCACCACCTATACCTCTATTGAACTCAAAACACTGCTTCTGACCAACAGCAAATGAATTGGACATTGATAATAATAGTAAGTTGTCATTAGCTTATCTAAATTTCAACAGTTAGTATTCACTGCCAATTGTTGATCAATTTATTCTAGATGAAAATGTGTATCTGTCAATGTTTTTGATCTCAAACATATTTCTTGCCGCAAGTGCCAGTAGTGGAAAAATTTAAAACCTATTGATTTTTGGCAAGTATCTGGAAAAGCGGCACACATTACAATGAGCCCAAATTTGATTGTGGCTGATCTTCACAAAAAAGTACTGAAAAAGTTGAAATAGTTGAGTGATAACTAGACACCCACTTTTTCAGAGTTATATCTGTAAGTCTTTTTTCATGTTATAAGTCGTGCATACGATCGTCAAGATTTTTGTGTCCTGTTATGGAGATCGAAACTACAACGGAATGTTGGCCTTTTTGGTTCACGCAACCTACACAGATCCTGTTGGTAGAGAATACCTAAGATCTGAATGATGGGTGTCCCAATTGAGGAATATTCCCGCTCCGTTGTCACAGCCAATAATAATGATTACCTCACCCTCGGGAATGACCGCATGTTCGCCCATTTAAGCTGTCAAAGCAGCAACTTAAGTTGCAGCTAAATACTGCAAAGAAGCTTGAACCAGGATTCGCAAACTGGAAAGCGGATGCTCCACCAGTACGGTACCCCAGCTAACCTTACCTTCCTACTCCATGGACGAAATGTGACAGCTATAATCATAACCGTGATGGAGACCATTGTTTTGTTAGTAAAGGTGATAAATCCGTTTCGGA
>NC_081451.1:4260083-4263999 GCF_007210705.1 Tigriopus californicus
TCATTTGTGCCATTATCATGAGTCTGAGTTGCCGTTTTCCAATATTGCTACGAACTGTACCTGTAACTATCATGAACTGAGAGGAAATCTGCATGTTGGTGAATAAATGTAAGGGTTCGCTCAAGACCCCGGTTCATTAAGTAGGTAAACTCACTTGCTACATGGCTCATCATCTGTCAACGATCCGACTCAAAAAAGCCTTTTATTATTTATTCAAAACTCCGCCTTAACATTCCCCCGGATCAGCGTTGATTACTGCCGTCAAAGATCCTTAATATGCGTAGTGTGTAGCATACTGTGCATTGCACTACTGACAAACCGGGGATGAAAACGTACATTCAAATAAGGGTTAAATGGAATCAGAGAGATAAATAGCTTATAAGACCCTGAATTCTAAAACCAAAGAAGTATTTAATTGCTCGCCTTCATTGTTGGTAAAATCCACTGCCATCTTCAGTAAAAGACACCTAAAAGCCTCAACCCCTTGTTATTTTTTTGTTATAAACATTTCCAGCACTAAACGTGGTAATGTTTGAATTCTATGTGCTGAATTATTTCTTACTTCTATGTCGTTGAAGTTTTACATGTCTTCTTTTTGGCTTCATTGCTTAAAAATGTGAACCTCAAAAAAACTTTTAGCTGGAATATATTGTAACATCCACAAAATTTTGCTTGTATCTATTATTAGTAAAAAAAGATATTTTTGGTTGTAGTATTTGTGGTTATTGGGTTAAGAGTGTGTCGGGTTGAATTGAAGAGTTTTGCCTCGTTGGGAGACCAGATATTTAGCATTGAAAATTTGTTACAACTTGATTTTAATCTTTTAACGTTAAAATGTAGGGCATTCAAATGAAGCTAATGCTCACAAGTACAATTGTAACTAAGACTACTATTAAAGAGAAACCAGAACCATCAATTACAATAGTACAGATTACCAACTGTGCGGATTTTCTTTCCGAGAAGAATGTAACTTTCTTCAAACAAATTTCTGTATGGATATGTTGGTGGACGTTTGTTCATTATCTCCCATGTATTTTTAATTTGTACTCTTTGACACGAATTCCATAACAAACAAAACATAAAAGATGGTGAATGGTGGAAAATGGCAAAATCGTGATCGATCCAAGTTTAAAACAAGTTTGGCCACAATGTAAGCAATAAAAAGTGTATAACCAAAAGTTTTTGAGGACAAGAATGACCGTTACATTTACCCATACCCTATTAAAAAATGTCACTTAATATCTATAATATAATGATTTGTCACTGTTATGTTCTTATCAAGTCATCAATGTGTCTAAGTCAGCTCGCTCTGTTTCAATTCCTTCTGTCCATAGTTCATCTATTTCTCTATATAAATACCTTGCCTTCAAGTCAATAAGCAGCTAGTCAGAAACCGGCTCACGACCATCTAATAGTCACCATGAAAATTGTTCTATGATTTATGTTTGTTACGGTAAAAACGGCGCCATGAAACTGATATTAAGCCCCCCTAAATATAAAAAGACAGTTTCTATATTTTAGCTAGTCTTAACCTTTCTAAGACTTTTGAATTGGTTTCAAACAATCATTAACAAATATTTTTGCTACTTTGTGCTTCTTTGTTGATGGTAGATCGTTTTACAATGACTTCTACAAAAGTGGGCAATGCTAATAGCCTTACTACCGAAGTGGGGCAAATCCAGTAACCTATTCAGATAATTTAGTTGATCTTGGATCAAGCAACACCGCTGAAAGCTTGATTGCCCCTCCTTAATGTCTGATAGCAGTAGGTAACAGTGATTATTCAGTCCTGTCTGTGTTGGCTTGCACTCTTGGTCTCGTTTCTCACTCATCTGCTTTCAGGACAAAGGTTGCCCAAGGAGGCGGTCTTTTCTCTAGCCAGGGACTTCTAGAGAGGTGGACTGCAAGCAGAAACGAAAGCTTGGCATCTCCTAAACCATTCACTGTATCAAAAATTAGACCTATATAGGATCACAATATCTACTTCAAAGGGTGTGCTTAGCCAAAATTGAACTATGCTTTGGTTACTTAAGGGATATGGTCAAAGTTATGTTCTAATCACAACACGAAATTTGAAAACTCAGCCTGCTCTATATAGAACTATATATCAGTTACATAAGTTTTTGACATCATAGCTTTGAAACATAGCCTTGAGACAAGTCATGTTACAAGTAGAGTATAAAATTGACTTATCCCCTAATTGGAAAGGTCCAAGTGGCTTATCTTCACTTTACTTCCAAAGGTGGCAAAGAGTAAATATGATCAAAAGCAGTCCAATATTGCGGGAAACCCATTCACGGTCCATGCATCAAGAAGTTCTAAGGCCTTTGTACAATACATGACGCATAGTCTGACGGATCAGCACAACCTCTGTTTTTAGAGGTGGAAGGGGAAGGGTGTTTATTCATATGTCTACGTCTAAAGCCTCCTAGATGTGATTGTTTGATAACGGGCGTTGTAGAATCTGCTTGCAGTACTATTTGGGCTTGCTTATTTTTATTCTAGGGAGGTTGGAGGCTGGAGTGATCATCAGCACTATTCAGTCCTTTTGGGTGGTGTATTGTAATGTCCCTCAGCAGCATGTTTCCACATGGTTACTCAAGAGGGTTAGTCAGAGAAATGTCACTCGAAAAAAAACCAGTAGGCTTGCGACTTTGTTTCCAACACGTTTTGTTAATTGGGCAGAGGAATCATCTGTGCGGACCCTCTCCCCTTTCCATCTCCACTACCAGTTTGGTGATGCTCACTTTGAAATAGTATGTCCAAAGACCACTAGAGTCCAAACAAAGCTCAAAGCTGCATGGCGTACAACTGCAGGTACGGGTCAAACAAAAAGCTCTGGACAGGTATCTACCTATCCACGTCTCGCTCTCCATTTCTGATGTGTTGAAGCCTACTTTCCAAGACACTTGAACCTGATATTGAGGGAAAATTTTCTATCAGCGTTGATAAATCAGAATAATTTGTTCGCAATTTCTTCAGGTTGACCAAATTGAGGAGAAGACCGTTTGATTTTGGAAGTTTTAGGAAAACAATTTTAAAATTAGCTACCTTTTTGGGCCTGTTGTTGTCTGCTTAATGTCCAGAGATTTGAAATTGGTAATCTCGCTTCTTTTACCTAAAACTCTAGAAGACCACCACTCAGTGCTTGTTTTTCGCACATTTTATCGACTTTTTCCCAACCATTTCGTCATTTTTCCCAGCTTCTTTTAGCCGCTATTTTGCCAAATTTAATCGACTATTTTTTACAGCACTAGTTATCATGATTTAGAATCAGTGCAGAGACACCAAGGCATATATCTCATTCAAAATATCTTTAATTCCTTACTTGCAAGTCCAATCTCTGCAAACAGCGATGGAAAAAATCAAGATTGATCGAATTTCTGCCACTTTCTGCCACAAGTGGCAGAAAATAGCAGAAACTGGCAAAACTGGCATAAATTGTTGGAAGGTGGTCAAAAATGGCCGCCGATGTTTAGAATGGGCGATCTTGATTCTAAAAGATGTCAAAGACAAGAAGGATCATATGGGTTGGATAAGTTTTTCAAGTGTCCTTTACTAAAAAAGGATATTAATATAGCATTGGCTGAAATGGGAAATGTTCCTCAAATACTGATATTTATACTGTTTGATGGTTGATTGAATTGATAACAGTATCCATAGACCACTTGCAGTATCCAAGGCATAGCCACAACAATTACAGTTTTTTTTTCATAGTCATCAAAATGGTTTTTGAGTACGATATAACTTTTGCAAATGCAATTTTCGTCATTTTGGCTTTAAATAGTTTAGTACAAGTGGCATCCCTGACTCAAAGCGATTGCAGTGGCAAAATTCAAACTCGATCACACTCCAATGACGTTTTGGGGGTTCCATCTCACATTCGATGCAAAACATCCATCCCAACGTATCAAAA
>NC_081451.1:4265444-4268698 GCF_007210705.1 Tigriopus californicus
GAAAGGTGGTACACGGACAAAAATTCCAAAATATAGGAAGACTTTGTTCAAAAAGAGTTGCAAACTTGCAAAAAGGCTGAAGAGCACTTCGAATCCACTAATTGTGGCTAGTCTCAAAAAAAAGTTGGACGTAGTTCAGGGTAAGATTAAGGCCTCCATCGAATATGACCAGTTCCAAACTGAGAGCAAGGTGGTTCAGGAGGTCAGGTCGAATCCGAAGGTATTTTTCTCTTATGCGAACTCTACGAGAAAAATGAAACACTCTGTTGGGCCTTTTGAGGTTGATGGGGAAGCCATTAGCAATGCAGAGACTATGGCTAACATGCTTGGAGATCAGTTCTCCAGTGTGTTTTCGGTGAGTTCGGAAGCAACAGCTCATTGCTCTGAAGATGAGTCTGTTGAGATTGACAAGGTCAGTCAAGTCGAGCGTTTAGATGAAGTTGGAAGTTAGAAGTTGGGACTGTACAGTGTTCAGAGAAGGTACGAAAGGTATCTGATACTATACGTCTTCAAAAGTATCCATGAGCTTTGTCCCAACCCAGGGTTTAGGGTCAATACTAGTGACCGTAGAGGCTTAACGTGCGTTTTGAGAGCACCTTCCAGCCTTCGAGAATCCAGGCTAGTTCGAACAATGAAGTCCACATCTCTTCTTTCTCGGGCTCCTTCATTGTTTAATTTGCTTCCCTCTGATATTCGTAGGGAATACGTAGGCCTTGTTGATCCGGTTGCATCTTGCAAGTCAGACTTGGACAAATTTTTAGATAGCATACCAGATCAACCCTACATTCAAGGACTAGCTGGGTCTGCCAAATCAAATTCGTTGGTAGACCAAATATCATATAAAAATTGAAAGGTAATATATAGACGAATTATAACCTTTCATTTTAATAGTACTTGGGAATAAAATTCCCTGTTGCGGTTAGAAAAGCCCGTGAAAAACCAAACCCCAAAAAAAATCGATGATCCGTGGGATAATTATATCGGGACTGTAAATTGGTCTTGCAATATACGGAGAAGTTCTGTTCCACAAAGATGATCCAAAACCAGAAGCCATGAATAGCCTTCATATTACCTTAAATCGAGTTGCGCGTTTTGTGTTGGGATGTCGAATATCGGACCGTATATCCCTAAAGACATTAACACCTTTGAGTGGCTTACCCACTATTAACCAAATAGCAGCCGAGGGGATCCTTTATGGGACGAACCGGGCACAAGAACGAGATCCCGTTTATTACGGAAAGACTTCGTCTCGCACCAAGAGTGGGCTTAAACCTTAGATCCTCTGAACAAAGGAATGTATTAAGACCCCCACCCATGAACCAGACTAGAACAAGTTTCGTTGCAAAAGCGTCCTTGTTATGGAATAAGGCCCCAAAAGAAGTCAAGCAAGAGCAATTGAGGTCATCTTTCAAAAACCAAGGCTGAATATTTAAGAAAACCTTGCCTGAATGAGATTGTTTTGCCCCTCTACTCAAAAAGTGTAAATTCACTTACTGGCAATACATACATACAAGGAAGTCTACGCTTTTCACCTAGATCTTTCCGAAGCCTTTGACAAGGTCAATCACGTAGTGCTGCTCCATAAGCTTGCGAATATGTGCAATGGAGGGATGATGGAGGTGGATGAACCATTGTTTGTTAGAGCGTGTCCCTAAAGGGACACTTTGGATGGGGTCTCTTCAGATTGGTATAGAGTGTCGTCTGGAATTCCTCAAGGAAGCTGCTTGATCCCCTTATTTTCTCCCTTTACATGAATGATATGGCTGACAATAAGCCGATGTGTTCTCTTAAATTTGCCGAAGACTCGCAACCCCAAAATGTTGCTTTGTTAAATCTAGTATGTCTTCTTAAACATGTCCTCCAGACGACATCAATCAAAGCAAGCAAAATACAGAATGAGGAATGAGGAAAAAATGCCAAAGAACACACCCTCTCTCTGATTGCTCAATTTGCATAGGTCTCCTGCTGGTAATTGCTAATGGATTAAAGTGGTTCAATAGTGGACTTGAAATCTCATTCGATAAAATTAACGCCATTAGGACTAATTCCAATCAAATTGGTTTTCGGCGTTTTCAAATTATCCCCTGATTAATGCAGTGCAAAAAGAATTGCAATTTAAATGAAAATCAATTAACTAGACACAAATGTTACCACCATGTTGGTAGTTTGAGCACCCTCAAGCCCTCGAGAATACGTTACCGCTGCTAGCCCAAATACACAAATTATGAACTTTGGTTTCAATAGTACAGGGGATTATATTCCGTGAAAAAGCAAATAACAAAATGCAATGACTTACTCGTCACTGATGGAATTAAGTAAATAATCAGGGGTGTCACTTGTTTCTCTTCACATTCACTAAAAGATAAGAAACGTGTAGACTTTTTTGCGGTTTTAGGCCCTCTTTTTTGCAAAAGTATCGATAACGGTAACGCATTAGTTTTTCTAAAAAGTATCGGTAACGGTAACATTTAACTTTTTTTCCCTGTCCTATACCAGTGTCTGGGACAAGCTTATGGAGCGCTTGGTGAAAGATCGGCTCTGGGTGACCACCGAGTTGTGGTCTATTGGAAACCGAACAACGCGTTTTTTCCTTGGTAAATAAGGCACATCCAAGCTCCTAGACTTCAACAAGTTCGAGTTACAAGCGATGGAGAATAGGAAGAAGGTCCATAATTTCACCTAGATCTTTCCAAAGCCTTTGATAAGGTCAAACGGGAAGTGCTTCTCAGTAAGCTTGAGAAGCTGAGAAATGGAGGGATGACTTGGAGGTGGATGGTGTCTCTTCAGATTGGCATAGCGTGTCGTCTGGAATTCCTCAAGGAAGCTGCTTGGTCCCCTTATTTCTTCCTTTACATGAATGTTCTGCCTGACAATGCCGTGACAATAAGATGTGTTTTCTTAAATTGACCGACGACTCCAAACTATTCTGTGCCATCTCCAAATTCCCGAATCTTGAGTGGTCTCTTTGAAATTGAGTAGTCTTCAATGTCACCAAGAGCTTACTCCTGGTCAGAGAAAGAAGGCCATCATATACACATTATGCCTAATAACCGATGTTGAACTAGTAACCGGGGATTCATTGTGATGGAAATTGTCGTTTTCTACCCATTGTGCTAAGGTGGCCAGTACTGCTAACTCGGTGATTGGAATGGTTAACCGTTTTTCTCCACTCGTCGTCTTTGCGCGCTGAAACCTTTGTACACCATCTACATTCGACCAACATGCTTCCTCTCTTCCTGTCTGAATTGTCTGTT
>NC_081451.1:4269698-4272455 GCF_007210705.1 Tigriopus californicus
GTTGGGTGGCCAAAGCTCCATCGGACCCTAACTTTTTTGCCAAGTACTTTTCTGTGGCGTTGAATGTGTGAGCTGGTGCACCATCTTGGGTCCAGACCCAGTTTCCGATGCCATAGGTGCTGTTTAATGCTCAGAACACTTTATAAAACAACAGGTGTTTGTATTGTATTGTGTCGATATTTACTTTGGTCCAATAGGGTGGAAACGCTTTGCCATCCGAACCAATGACCCCAAGCATCATGGCATTGGCCGGATGTTTGGTCTTTCCAACAAATTTTATTGACGGTGGTACGTCAGCTGGACTCCTGGCAATGTACCTGGTTGTCGTGGAGTTGCTAACAGCATCCACTATAAAGATTTTCTCATCCGAGAATATCAAAACTCGATCATCTTTCTTTTTGAGTTTGTTGAGAAGTTTTTTGGACCTTTCCAACCTTTTTTGGCGCTGTAATGCCTTCAATCCTTGAACTTTTGTGCAGGCTCTACTCTTCATGCCCAGGTCCTTTCTTACAATCCGGGAGACGGCAGTCTTGTCAATGTTCAAGTCCCTTGCAATGCTCCTGATATTGCTCCTTGGTTTGGATGTAATGGCATCCTTCACGGCAAATTAAAGCTTAGATACCACAGAATCTCGAAATGCCGTCAAAGTTCCGGGAAGTCCATTACCAAGTACCTTAAACTAGGTTTGAAAACCTTTGAGCGGACTTTTGAGACATACAGTAGAATTCATATCCCTCTTTGCGAAGGTAGGAACATTCCACAGCATCAAATGGTTTATATCACCCCAAGTGAATGGACCTGATAGATCCAACAGTGCATTCCCAAAGGTCCCAAAATTGTCCAAGGTTGACAACCCACCATATTTTCAATAAGAGGGTGGGGGATGTACCTGACAATGTTCAGTTTTCCTTTGAAACGAAACTTGCGACTTCAGTGATTGTCCTGGTTATTGTGGACAACTTGTCAAGACGAAGTCAAGGATATATTTCTCAAGGCTCCATATTCAGTCCACTCCTCTTCATAATCTCCATTGCTTCACTTCAGAACCTTGAAAGTAATGTCAGTATATCTTCTTTACTGATGATACAACCTTAGTGTGTGGTAGGGAAGGTCAAGATTCTGGTAGTCTGGTAAAGATCCTTGATCAAATCTACTCTTGGGTTGGTAGGTATATTATGGCTTTGAACGGAACGATATTCTGCTCAATGACCTTGGTCCTATGGGTCTACGCAAGTAGACTCTTCACTAGTTGACGATGAAGGTAAGGGCATTTAGCGGCTCTCGTCATTAAAGAATTTAGGTGTAGTCCTCCAAGATAGTGGAAAGGTCGATGAGCATATCCAGGTGAAAGTTGGCAAAGCTTTTCAGACTGCTTTCTCTACAACTGTGTTTTTGCGCCCTACTTCGAGTGGAGATACCTCTGTTACCTCTTCACTGGATAAATCGGTCAATTTCTCGACTTCTGAGTGAGCCTGTTCTTCAAGCAACACCCTGGTCTGATTGACCCAAGTAGCTAAGGCCTCAGTGTCAAAGGGCTTATTGACTTCAAAAGGATCCTTTATTGCCACGACCAAGTCCAAACATTGTCTGGCCTCTTTGCTGACTTTTCCCAAGATAGCTTCCATCATGAATGGAAAGGGACCATCAATTGCAAACATTATTATTAGCGGGATAAAAAGAGCAAGAAAAAGAAAAAGCAAACTAAAAAGGCTCTGTTTAAAGTCTTCTTGAGACACAGGCCAACTATACAATACAGCAATGAACTACCTTACATCAAATTGAACTTTCAATGACCAATGCAATCAAACTAACATACTGTGAACTCTAGACCATAATTTGGATTTAGATATATTACAATACAACATTGGAGAGTAACGTAAGTGCTAAAGCTAAACAGAAAGGTCTTAATGTGGTACCAAAGAGCAATGAAAAACAAACCAAAAATGAACGAATAAACGGCGATTCCCATTTATTCGCCCACACATAAACACCACGAACATTGCTCGTGTACAGCAACCAAGGTCCAACAGAGGAAGTCAGACCTTGGTCCGAAATTCCTGGGAGACAAAAACAAGAGCTAAATAAAATACGCTTGATCTCAGTGAGCTCCAACACAAAAATTTCGCGAACAATTATCTTTGAGTGTCCTTCCAAAAGACCATTGAGTTTGAAAAGCAGAGCCCTTGGAGGCGAAATAAAGGGTTTTGAAATGGCGTTTGAATTTCAAAAGAAGCCATTTTCAAGATAATTACCTCTGCGGAGAACACCTGGTAACCACACATCATATAATGACATTATATGGTCTGTTCTGGTAACTCTGTCCCCGAGCCTACAAAAATTGGCGGATTGGGCAGGGTGACCACATCTGGGAGCAGCCTTAAAGGTGGATTTTTTTGACAACAATCTAAAATTTTGCGTTGTTTATTTGATTTTGGTTTTCTACTGTTTTTTATTTATTTTTCCTATTTGCTGATACCTACCTGACTTTTTATATTGGATTACTTGCTGAAGCAATCCTTTTCAAATTATCTAACGCATAGAAAACCATAACTAGAATGCTTAAGTTCAACAGGAGCTGTACCGCATGAGCATGTTTTTCAGGTCAGCTGACGCTGGTGGAAATGGGACAAAGATATTTCGTTAAATCTCGCTTCAGGCAAGTTGAATTATTTTCATGAAACGTTTGTTATTCCTCTTTAATCTTAATTTCTTTTGAATCTTATGAATATAGAGGTAGAAAGAGTGGTAGAATAATAA
>NC_081451.1:4273634-4275291 GCF_007210705.1 Tigriopus californicus
AACACTGTCTCATCCTAGAATAAGAATAAGAATAACTTTTTAGCACTCTCTTTAACACCACTAAAGTGAATACCTAAAATCTGAAATATGAAGAATTGGGCCTCAAATTGCCTTGACCATTGAAAAGCATTATGAATTGCGCAATACCAAAACAAGAAAATTGTCTTTCAGTAAAAGTTATTAAAGCAGATTTCCCTAGCTGTTTGAAGTCCTAGTTGTTTCAAATGATATGCAAATCGGTTTTAACATGCCACTCATACTTTGGGAAGTACATGATGGGAACCAAGTTCTTCAATCCAACTCTCAACGCTTATTTATTCAAATTACAGCTATTCAATTTTTGTTCCTTTAAGTTGCTCCCAGACCTCTCAACAAGCCTGGAAGATTTACGTACTTGTTTTTGCTAAAATATATCAGTGTATGTGAAAGACAATTAAAGTTACTGATTGTTAATGTTTGTCTAGGAGAATTGCAACAATGAGGTCTTTGCAAATCCCTATAATCAAGCATTGTCCAACGACAAAGTAAACAAATTTTTAAGTAGCATTCCAGATCAACCCTACATTCCAGGCCTAGCTCGGTCTGCCAACTCAAACTCGTTGGTAGAGCAAATAACATGCAAAGATTGAAAGGTAGTGGATAGATGAATAAAACCTTTCATTTCAATAGCACTGGGGATTACATTCCTTGTAACGGTTAGAAAAGCCCATGAAAAAACAAACAAAAACCGAGAAGAAATCACATTGAAGGAGCTCCTTTAAATTGAAAATATGTTCTTGAACCTCAATTACTTGTAAAAAAAGCAAGTACATAATATCTTCCCCGCCTTAACTATTACATACTTTTTGGATTGTAGGAGTTATAACGCACCTCATGAACTTGCTGTCATAGTTTAACACCAGGCTCTTTCCAATTCAATTCAACATTAAATGTTTTCTACTGAGGAAGACTACATGTGGAAACTGAGAAGCTCATTTTCAATTCATTTACAATTTTTATATGACAGAGTTGCTTTGGATCATTTAGATTTGATTGTAATATCCAAGTGGAAGGGTCAATTTATTTTTGAAAGTTTCATATTGATTTAAGCTAATGTAACTAGAGGCTTATTTTTGGGTAGAGATGAAAGAAGAGTTTTGTAAATATCATACCATATTAGGTATTATGTCTTGCTTTTACAATTGACAATAAGTGCCCATTGAAAACTATATCTTGGGTTTGTCAAGGGAGGAGAGTTTTACTAACACTACTGTAATTTGCATTCTTAGCTTTAAAGAAGAATTAATGATAGAAAATTAGGAACTAAAAATAGGGCAATTGTCTTAATAATTCGTATCTATTGATATTTTTGTATTTTCCATGAAGAAAGAATCACTGAAAATGATGTCAAGGGTGCTCTTTCAAACAAACAGAGAGATCGCCTCTTTCCCCTTTATGGGTCACCTTCTTTTTGCTGTGCGCCATCCAGGTCTTCTAGAAATCCATGAATCTCCCAACAATGTGCTTGAATGTGGGCGACATGATTCATGGATTACTCCATGCATGATTGCGCCTATACGTAAACAAGGTAATTCCGACACCTCTGGAGGTCACCTGAACCCAGGCTTGTTCCTAGAGTTTCAGTTAAGTGTTTCCACCACATGGATGAAAACTTTAA
>NC_081451.1:4275325-4280331 GCF_007210705.1 Tigriopus californicus
AATGAAACATTTTTTCCACCAGCGACAGCTGAGACGAAAACATGCGATCGATCTATATATGAAGTTATCTATGATCTAACCTCACATTTCAAGTCTCGACGGATCGGCAAGAAAACTGTTGAATCACTCAACCTTGTAAGGAATATAAATGTTCATGGCTTATTTTCCGCAATCGATGTAGTTGTCGCAAAATGAGTAGGAAATGTAGTATGGGTCCCCAAGCACAAACAGAAACTAGTTTTGCAATCGTAACTTTAAAAAACCGGAGAATCTGTTCGGTTGGTTGATCGATCGATCACTCAATCATTCAATTCTCGATAGGGGATGGAAGTGTGACTATTGCATTAAGAGGGGATGGGATGACATCTGATGACTTTGAACATTGATGACAATTCCAGGCCCCTTCATACTCTAAGTTGGGGTTATCCTGCGTCAAAATGAACCACAATTAATACATTTTTCTATGTTATAAACCATCGCAGATCGAAAGAGTTAAGTTCTGTAGTGGCTGAAAATGGACCCCTTGGTTGGAAGGGCTGGGGAGGATGCTGTCGTCCATGAAATATTTGCTTTTTGGCAAACAATCTTTAAACATGTTCAAATCAAGAAATGTATGTGAAATACTTGTGAAATGGCAAACAATGTTTGTCAAATGGCTAATTATTTGCCCAATTATTTGTCGTGTAGACGAGAGGAAGTAAGGTAAAAAAGGTACAACTCTCCAAGTTTCATTTATTCAATTCTGATTGCTTTGTGTCATACTTGTTTTTAACACAGGTAGGAATTACTAGCCCTAAAGTCAACGTGGTAGATCATTATCTCGTTGCTCAAAAGTGAAGCTTTTAAATCCTTAATAAATCAAATTTGATCGAAAGTTTTGATAATTGAAGACCTTTTAAGCCCTATTACAGATCCGGCTGACATCATGATGTCGAGGGCTCACTCTGCTACCAATTCCCATTGGATTCCCTGTTTTGCTTTGTTGTGATCTCCCTCAATGAATTCCTTCCAGTGGATGTCCCCATATGCATAGTGAGTATTAACCCAGCATGAAGTTCAACCAGTGGTCAAGTCTCTGTCGCTGACTTTTTGCTTGTGGATTCCTCTAGCATTCTTACATTCCACCAGTGGTCTAGTCTGTTCCCCCACTCTGTACTCAGCCACAAATGGAATTTCGTCTGTTATTGTCCATGAACTCACCCCCGTGGATCCTTGTGAGCAATGAACCCCGTCAGTGCCACCTAAGTTAAGCCCACCTCACGGAAATCCCCCACAATAAATGTCAAAAACTAGTATCAGTCCAGAGTACACGCAGAACAAACCTCTCTTAAAATAGATTTTTCGCCATTAAGAATTTGTCCTTAACCATGGAAGAATGTGAGACAGGCTAATCACTATAGCTGCAAAAAAGTCAAACAGCTTTTTTTACACGTATTCCGGCTTTTAAGCGTCTATTCGACTATATGGTGTCCATTCGACCTTTTTCCAGCTTTTTGCCGTTTTGACAAATTTCGTCCATTTTTTGCATTTTGTCTTTTTTCGTTCGAACGTTCCTGCTTCCTTCAAAGCTACAAGAGCAAACAAAATACAACGAAACGCAAAAAAAGAAATGGCAGACTTCGAGATCACGTTGTAATGTTTCAGACCAAGATGAGCTGGGGCATACTCCATGGCTAGGGAGTTGTCCGAACAATGCTCAAAACTGCACGGCGTAGAACTGCAGTTACAGGTCGAACAAAATGCTTTGTAAAGGTACTTAGCCATATCTCGCTCTCCTGTCCAAGACCACTTGAACCTGATATTGATGGAAAGCTTCACATAAGCATTAATAACTTTCAAGTAAGTGCTAACAATTTCTTCAGGTTGACCAGATTGAGGAGAAGACCGTTAGATTTTGGAACTTTTAGGAAAGCGATTTCCAAATTAGCTACTTTTTAGGCTTGTTGTGGCTTGCTTAATGTCCAGAGGTCTTAAATTGTTGATTTAGCTCATTGTACTGAAAACTCATGAATTATACCACTAAATGCTTGTTTTCCGCATATTTCATCAACTATTTTCCCAACTTTTTCGCCATTTTTACCGGCTTTTTTAACCGCTATTTTGCCAAATTTAATCAACTATTTTTACGGCTATACTAATCCAGGGGCTCTACAGTGCTTTAGTGTCCTTGACTAATCACACTAATTCCACCACTGTCGTAATAGCCCGAGGGACTTTTGAAACGATCAGGCATGTCACCCTACCTCATTCTTCGATGTCGTTAGTCACTGATTCAATTCAATTATTTGTCTACTCTGCTGTTAGTAATCATCTAATGTTTCCACTTCATTGGATATGGCTCATGATTCTTTTTTTGACTAAACTCGTAACGCACCTATGAGAGTGCTATAGTCGTCCCAAAAACATTAACCATGATCTATCCGCCAACTTTGCCTAACTTTGTTTCATTGTCTCGCCAATGAAATAAATTATCAAAAGCGTTAAACAGGCACTTCATGACTTTAAAGGAGCGTTAAAACCATGCAAGTCTTCTTTCCTTTAGTTTTTAGCCTCAAAAGTAAAATTGTTTTTTTAATGAATCTCTGCATCGTATTTAATTGCTACGATATTCGATTGAAATGTAGCCTTAGCTCTAGTTTAACGGCGTATAAATGGCAAATTGTTCAGTCTGAAAGTTAAAAGAAAGAATGTTCTTGTCAGTTCAGTCATCCTACAATAACTATAGATGAGCTAAACCTTGTTACAGTTTTCGGAAAAGGAATTCAATGTCAGAAATGATTGGTGGGGGAAACGACTCCCATCATGCCTTATAAAAAGATTAAGCAGGAGGATTGAAGTCAGACTTAGACAAGCCCTTGGCTAAAAAGTTCCTGATGTACCGTGTATTGAAGAGCTAGCCCGATCCGCAAACTCAAATTCATTGGTTGATCAGATGATGTATGAATAAAGAATTAAATTAATTACCTAGGCTTTTTGTCTTCAGCTATTGGGCATTCTATACTCCAGTAGCGGTAAGGAAGTCCATAAAACAGAAAAATACACACGGAAGTTTTTGCTACATGACTTGTCATATTTTTCGTTCCCGCCTCCTCAGGCTATTTAGTCTCAATGACGTGGAGAAATAATGAAATGAATACTGATGATCAATGTTTTTTTGAGTAGTTTTGAATAAATCATTTGTAGAATTTAGTGTTAAATCATGATTGCTATTGTTGCTTCATAAATATTTGTCTGGAATGATATAACATGCGATGTGAGACAAACTGTTTTTTTGAAAATATCTGGTTACCATTTCAATTCTTAACAAAAGTGACTTGCATTTGAGTTGTTGTACATTTGAGCAGATTTAACATTGAAGCACAATAATGAAAGTACTAGTATAGATGGACATTATCAATGTGTAGAACATTTCTGGTTATTTCCACCAGAATTTAATTATGTCTACAATTCCATTCATATTGGTCTGTGGTAAAAAGGATAGTTCAAAAGTGTGTACTCTACCTATTTCTAAAGTTTAACGACTTCATTAGAACCAATAGGAATCTCATTAATTTCAGTAAACAATGTCCAAAGAAAAGCCCTGCCGAGTTTATAAAAATACTTGAACCCCACACATTCTTGAATGATGGCGGAATTTTTTAGCTAACTCACAAATCAAAATGCACTCCCAGGAGTAGCCACACATGATCTTAAAGTTTTGTCAAGGCATATAATTCAAAATGAAAAAAAAGTAATATAAAATGAAGAAAATGTTCTCCTTTTAGCTAATGGTCAGACCATTTATATGGCCACTATCTCGTTCTAGCTATAAAAACGGACTGTTTGTGATACATTTGGATTATAAAAGCAAAGTGGATTCCAAACTCACACCAACATTGTGGCAACAAATTGAGGGATCAGACTTTAGCACCTGGGTGAAAGTTTCTTCAGTGCAAGAGCTTGTGACAATTAGAATCACAATTAGAATCATTTTTGCACCATTCTCTGGGCTAGAAGGAGAAACGTTCAGACTAGTACATAACTTTCAAGCGAATGTCAGCAAATCCCCTTTATACTGTAAACCTGATGATCAAACAAAATTGACTGGCTAAGATTAATCCAAAAAAAAGAATGTTTCACCTAACATGACTTTGCCAAAGAATTGGCAAAAAAACAAAATTAGTCACCCTTGGAAAATATTGATTTTTTGAATCTGCCGAGCCCCTATCGGATTTGACATCTGCTATGGCTCCAATCCAGTGTGAGGGGACGAGTTAAGTTGTCCAAGTTGATATAATTTGACAAAATGGTATTGAGGTCAACCCAAGGGCGGGTCATTGAGCAGTAACCACACAATAATTTATGCGCTGATTTCACTTTACATTTCGTAGGGTCAGAGCTATAATCGTTAATTTCAGAACGCTTGATTCATCAGTGCTGCCATAGATAGTGCTTGTGCCGCGGCCAAGGCACCCCCAGGCCCTTGCAAGTTGCAACCGAGCTACCGTAGGCTTGCGCTGCTGCTAGGCGCCTCCAGGCCCTTGCAACCGAAAGGTTAGGTTAGGTTAGGTTTAATCCATCAATAGCAACACTGACTCTCTCTGGAATCGAGATTTCTGAAATTACCGTCCATAGGTCAGAGCACGGTTGCTTCAAATTTTGTGATTGATTCTGAAATGGCTACAAAAATGTCGTTTTGCTGTAACATGTTTGGACAAAATTATTGACTGGAACATCTGAAACTTTGACCTTGATAATGACGATTTCCGTTCAGTTTGAATTTCCCTCCTCTATTGCCTTGACAGGGATTGCCATAAAAAACCATAACTGGAATGCTTAAGCTCAACAGGAGATGTACTACATGAGCATGTTTTCAGCTTAGCTGATGCTGGTGGAAAATGGGCAAAGATATTTCGTGAAATCTTGCTTCAGACAAGTAGAATCATTCTCGTGAAACGTTTGCTATTCCTCTTTCATTTTGATTTCTTTTGAATCTCATAACTATACAGGTAGAAACAGCGGTAATA
>NC_081451.1:4280382-4283456 GCF_007210705.1 Tigriopus californicus
TGATTGCCACGGTCATTAGCATTTCCTCCTAGGCCATTGGAATTGGATGATAGCTTCTTGCCAAATCAATTTTAGAGATTTGCCCTTCCCCAAATGATTGACGTTACAGTTCCCAAAAGGGACCATTACTGCGACATGGTTGTGTTGAGGAACTAGTAGTAGTAGAAGCAGTAGAAAATATCTGAGAGTAAGTAAGGCCAATCAGATAACGTCCTTTCATATCTGCAACACGATGTTTGTTGTAAGAAAGATTATTTTGTAAGAAATTTGAGCACAAAATAGCCTGGCAAACATTGGCCAAATACTCTATTGACAGTATCAATAATAAATAAGCAAGACAATAAACGAAGTGATTTTGTTAAGTCTTCATCAACCCGAAACAATGCTATGGATTTTGTTCCTGATGTATGGCTTCAACATCTGTGACCTATGCAGAGTGAATGTTCCGGCATCAAAACCAGACGACGGCAGTTTTTTAATAACACTGGTTGTTATTACATCCTCTCAGAATTATTCTTGCCTCCATTGCATTGGCAACTTTTGCCACATTCAACATATGACATAGAGGATGCTTCCTATGACTGGTCAAATTAAAAAGCAAAGGCGCTTTGGAGCTTGGATTTTGTTCACTCTGGTCAAGGAGACTAAAGCAAGGAAACGCCACGTTTTTGTGATTACCAAACCTTTCCCGACAAGTAAGGCCTAAACTTTTGATGCTGAAATTTTTCAATGTCAATTATTGGCTTAAGTATTGGTCAAAATGTGTGACTAATATCATTTTCGTCACCATTGATTGTATATGCTTCAAACCAACCTAGTGAATATACATAAAATGACTTAACATGTCATAAAGTACAACAACTGAGAAGTGCTACTTGGGTTTTCATGATAAAGCAAGAATTTGCTCAAAACACAGGCAGTCAATACTTGTTTTGCTAATAATATTATTTGTAGAAAAATTTTTCAAAAACATCTGGACCAAGTTTCAAGTAATTTGGTGTAATTGTTTTGAAACTATGGGTCTCACTCTGCGAATGGCCCTCAATTAAAAAAGTAGAAATACTGTAGCTCTGAGTTGCATCTCATTCTTTAAACTCATTTGGACGTTTCATAATCATGGAATAATATATATGTTAAGAGATATAACACCTGTTTTATTTGACTATTTTGGATGCTTTTGCAAAATAAACAATTTATTGGAGTCCAAAGTTCAAATTGAAATCTAGTGTACTGTTGTTTGGTTTTACTCTGTGCCCCTTAAATAATGCCTGCCTTTTATGCAAACTTCCTGGTAGGTAGAAATCTAAACTCTATTAAAAGATAACTCATTCATTTTTCACCAATATCCGATGCTTTTTGTCAAATATGTGGATTAAAACAAAATTATTAATTGTCAATCCCAAATATTCTAATATGTTAACATTTATGTACATGAACTTGTATTGCCTATTCCATACATTTCTTTTATATTTTGTCACTGTAAGTTCCTCATGAATTAGTAAAATGATTCTTGTTGATTTTCTATCTGTGCGTGTTTTTGAGCCAGTTTTACGCAATGTTTCACTGATTTGAAAGACAATATGATTGTTTTTGATTAATTTGATGTTCATGGGTATTTCATTTATTCTTCTGACTTTCAAAAGTAATCCAGAAATATTTAGTAAATGAACAGAGTTGCATGACGAAGAGATCATTATTTAATTAAAAATACTTAAATGTTTTATGCAGTATGGATAATCTTGTTTTATTGATACTAGAGTTACCGTCTTGATTCAACGTAATGGCCTAAGTTGGCGGTCAGGGGAAAGCCGTGTCGTTTCCTCTCTTTAGAGCCCCTGCTCTAGTCAACAATACAATCTTGCATTTTCCTTGATCGGACAATTGATGGGACTTTGATCCTCCGAATTCACACATGCCCAGGGGTTCACAATGATTGAAGTTGTGCCTCAGATCTGCCAAAATCTTTTTCCAAGCGGAATATTGGTCGACATTGGCCAATCAGAGTGGGTGGGTTGTCGGTAAAATGAGCTATCTGGCTCATAGTTCGATCACATTGGTACATTCCACGGCTGAGCACGCCCCTCCCATCTATTACCACGTGCAGTCCACTAAGAGATAAAACTCATATTCACTCACAAAATCATCAAGGTGATCAACGAAATGATTGCCTCGCGTACAGAAGGAAAGAAGTCCGTAAAAACATAAGAAAAAAACGACGACATATCTAATTGAGTTGGCCACATTTCGATATTTGCAATGGATTAGCAAGCACTCGAGATGAATCCTGTAGAAGAGGTGACACAGTTCTTGACCCTCTTGCCTTCTAGTTAAAGTGATTAATAGCTTCTCCATTTTTTCAGCAACTGCTCGAGAACATCCGAAGCTTGTGAAGCAATTTTTGGACGGAGTGGCCCGAATTCAAGATAACGCTAATTCCGAAGAAGTCCATATTGGATGGACCCCAGTCAAATTTACTGGAATTATTTTTGATGAGGACAGAATTAAGCCGGATTTAAATTAATTAAGCGATAATTCAGACGAACATCACAGTCAAATTCAAGTCGCACTGTGATCCAAGTGATTTTTTAGCTATTGTGATTCAAAACTCAAAAAAAACTATGTCTTGGTGCATTTCTGTCATTTTGGAACTATCTGGGTTGATATGTTGCAATATGTTGGATTACTGAGGTAATATGGCCTTGAATTGAATAAATTCCACTCCATGACCTTTGGATCAAAGCCTTTGAACACTCCTTGGAGCCAATATAAGAGCTCTATTTCAATCTTTTAAAGGCTGCTGAAATTACTCATGATGATTAGTAGAAGAGCTACAGCACAAGTTGTTGCCACCGAAGTTGATGAAGTTGATCCATTGCCCTGATGAGTGAAGTCCCGAGAATACTGAAAATGGAAAAAAATATTTTTGTGACCTCATTTTCCACAGATTACAGAGTTGGTTTTTGTTACGTCTTTACTGGATTGATTTTATATTTTCAATGTACACAAATATTCACAAAGTAACCCCCACACGTCCTGTTTTAGACAGACATGGTGGATCTATATCGTTTTTGAAA
>NC_081451.1:4283497-4296381 GCF_007210705.1 Tigriopus californicus
CACACGCAAAGACAAAGGTCTGAACTAGACTAAAAAGTGTTTTGTTTTTGAAAAATGCAAAGCGAAAAAAAAACAAAAGAAAACTGGCTCTTTTTCGAAATTTCGATAACCTACCGAAAAATATGCCAAAGAGAGTGAAAGAGTGCAAACTCTGAGTTCTTGTTGGGCATACTAAGCTTGTGCACTAAAAATAGTCTTTCAAGAAACATGAACTGTCAGCGAAACATACTTTATAAAATGTTAAATTGTGAAATGCAATTGTACCAATTTAAACTATCTCGTTAGAGTATTCATTGCCCCTATTCAAAAGCTTAGAATTATTGCGTATGCAGACGACACGAGGTTAGCTACTAGTGGGAATGGCCAAGATTCCACTAGCCTTGCAAAGGACCTAGAAATAATCTATTCTTGGGTTACTGAGAGTAATATGGCCCTGAATGGAATGAAATTCCGCTCAATGACCTTCGGGTCAACTCCTTTAAATACTCCACTCGTAGATAATGGAGGTAAAGATATTGAGCAGGTCTCATCTAGTATGAAAGATTTAGGCGTAGTCCTACAAAATAATGGAAAATTTGATGAGCATATCCAGTTGAAGGTGGGTAAAGCTTTTCAAATGTGTGGTTGGATATATCGCACGTTCAAGTCCAGAGATAGCATCACGATGCTTACTCTGTACAAGTCGATTGTCCAGCCACATCTTGAATATGCTTCACCCATTTGGACTCCAATAAGTTCAGCAGGTTTGCAAAAGGTCGAACAAGTCCAAAGATGTTTCACTAGGAACATTACAGGAATGAGAGAGCTCTCACATTGGGAGAGACTAGAAAAATTGGGACTGTACAGTGTTCAGAGAAGGTACGAAAGGTAGCTGATACTGTACGTCTTCAAAAGTATCCATGAGCTGTGTCCCAACCCAGGATTCAGGGTCTGTCGAGGCTTAATGTGCGTTTTGAGAGCACCTTCAAGCCCTCTAGAATCCAAGCTAATTCCAACAAAGAATTCCACATCTCTTCTTTCTCGGGCTCCTTTATTGTTTGATTTGCTTCCCTCAAATATTCGTAAGAAATACGTAAGCATTGTTGATCCGGTAACATCTTTCAGGTCAGACTTGGACAAAGTTATGGATAGCATTTCAGATCAATCCTACATTCAAGGACAAGCTTGATCTGCCAACTCGAACTCGTTAGTAGACCAAATATCATTTAAAGCTTGAAAGGTAATAAATAGACGAATTATTTCATTTCATTTTAATAGTAATGAGGATTTCATTCCCAGCAACGGTTAGAAAAGCCCGTGAAAAACCAAACCAAAAATATTGTTCAATAAGGGCCAGGTAACACTCTTATCATCTTCATGACCTGAAAATGACAAAGGTTTTTCCTCTCTGTGCGTATTGATCCGTGACTGATGTTTTTTAACTAAAGACGGCAATTAGACGTTTGTGATCCTTATGCAAGGTCACAGTCGGATTGGATGGACACCAAAAAGTTGCAAAATCGTGGAAGACGAGACGAGAATCTATTGCTGAATGGGGTGACTCATGCTGACTCGTCAGTGAGCATCTCAACAGAAACTGAGATGTCACACTTGTCAAAGAATTTGCCAAGGAAAAGAAGAAAAATAACGAGCCTTTCCAATTTGATTGAGTTTTCCTCGTGTAGTTTGAGAATTCATGACTTGTTTGGGATCCGTCTTCTATGATATATGTCTTCCTGATGTATGAACAAATAAAAAGTTTTCGTCAAACTCTGGACTTTTCAATGCCTAAAGAGCAGATGTCAAGTAGGAAATAACCAATGGCTAGGCCGTAAAGCTACCCGAGAACAATTGCAGTGCTCACATATTTCTGCTCTTTTTGCATCATTTTGTTGATTTGCTATTTTCACTTTTATGTCTGAAACAATTTTTTCATGCGTTCTTAAGCTTAAGAAATGGTCAAATTGGGTCCCAAAATATTTTTTTTCAACAACCTTCAATCTCTCCAAGTCTTGATATCAATTTGCTTCAGAGCATGGCCTAAATATTAAGCAGAAGATTTATTAGCAAAAGCAATTGAAATCAAACCGGAGACATCTCGCTCTCAAGTTACGATTAAGTGCGCTAGCTACTAAACCACGAGAGTTAACAAGAAAAACCGCCTTGAACCTGAAAATAGGACATTGAAGCAGGAATGAAGATGACGTTACAATCAAATTTTGGGAGGTCACTCGTACTTTTGAGATTTAATAGTTCTTTGTTAGGGGATTAAATTAGAACTCCAGTTCATCTGTCTATGAACGGATGTGCATTTGTGGCTTGGCTTTTTAGTACCTCTCCTGTATTTAGAAGTACCCCACTGACCTCTCAAAATTTGTACTGATACCATCAGACAGCTACTTAAAGGAGTCAGGTTCGCCCTCCCTCTCAAACCACTCAACTAGATTAGCATTCAATACTATTCAATGGAGTTCAGCTCTTAAATCAAGCTCATAATGTACCTCTCTACACTTCTTAGTCACCCGAGGGCAAAGAAGGCCCCTCCCCCTCCTATTGTATAAATAGCTATTTCACTGAGATAACTTGCCTGATTGCCTTTCAGATCTGTGACTGTCACGGAAACTCCCTTGACGCAACAACTGGCCTTTATGATCACGATCACATTGGCCGTGGAGCCGATCGCGAAGTTATCATACTTATAGAATACTGTAACGAAAGAATGACGTGTTTAGTATGGATGAAAAATATCCTCCATACTGGCTCCGCTATTGTCTGAAATGAGCACTTACAAGGGTATTTAACCGAATCTCTCCCCATAGTTTGGACGTCCAGTGATTGTAATCCAACCCCACGATCCTACAACGAAACGGTTCAGCCAAGCAGGCAGACAGAAGGAGGAAATATGTAACCATACCCGAACTACGAACTTGGCGCCCCATGTTGAATTTCGGCACTCAGTGGGCTTGGCGTTGCACTCTGAGGTAAGCCCATGGTAACTATAAGGTCCATAGTACTCAATTTGGGGTGGCTCTTTTTCGTAGGCTGCCTCTCCAATTGTGAAAATCAGATACTTCTTGGCAGAGTCCATCTGCAACATACAAAAAATGTACTTATATTATTAGATAATTATTTTTGAGTATTTTGTCAATTTTCCAGAAATTTCCCGAAAATAAATGAATTAAAAAAGATTACAAAAACCTGTTGATGGTTCATTTTTGCCATTGCTTGGTTACCAACTATTGGAAAAACGTTAAGGATACAATTTGACGCCACAATAAAAAGTACTGCTTCATACTTATAAGGATTTGAGGCTTACCGCATCAGTAACGGATTCGTCGGTACGACTCACTTCGACCTCAATTTTAACAATCGTTCCGGCGGGCTGTTCTGGGATCAGAATATTCGAGAAATCAACATTGGCCACTTCCTCATTTTTGACGAATACTTCTTGAACTCTTTCTCCAGCCATGTCAGGCCTGATCCTGATAGATTTCATAGAAAGAATAATAAGATGTGTGAGAAGTGTCAACAACTAAAGCAACTATATTTTCAAGTCTTCTTATAACGTCGATTTCATACCGTTATATGAAACAATGTAAACTTACAAATTCGTCTATCTTTGGTGATGCTTCGCTATTAGAACTGAACTGAGGAAACCAAGTATGCTAGCTCGCAATGACGCTATTTCACCTTTTCTAGTAAGGATGCTGAATAAAACTTTATTTAGCATCCTAGCATGTCATTAGGATCGCAAACTCCTTCAGTTTTTTGAACGGCTGACATGTCGATTTTGAAATGGGAATACACCTATCGGGACTAATTTCTCACTCTTCAACACTAGAGTCCCCAACAAAGAAAAGATTCGAGGCAAATAGATGAAATAGCAGCTTTCAATTTTATAGTTCTGGGGATTACATTTCCTGTAGCGGGTAAAAAAGCCAAACCGAAACACTGCCCTATACAACAATTTTCCCGTGACTTTGAGATTTGACAAGAACGAGCTTTTTGAACATGGTGAAGAAGTGTTCTACTTAGTCCTGTTATGTTTGCAGTTTGAAATGTACAACAGAAGCATATTTGTCAATTATTTTCAGAGTAGCATAACGTTAAGCACGGGACACTTGATTGAGACAGTCGTCCAAAAGTGACCAGAGGCGAGTTTCTTCGAGGTCTTGCCTCGGAGTTTGGTGCTTGGACGTTATCCAGCATGAAAATATGCTCATCGGAATGGGGGGAGAGAAGGCTTGTTCTGAGTAACGTCCAAGGCTGAACTCCGAGGTAAGAGCGTTTAAAAACAGGCCTCTGGACAGTGTACGAGCACACTTTGGTGCCAGCAGTAAATTGGCCTGGCCTTCTGAGATCGTCTTGTTTAACGTGCCCTCAATTGAGTATCACTATGTGACAATACCGCTTACGCACTTGATGTCAAATCGAGAATCTTCTCCATTGTTCTTGAGCTTGAAATGGAGCTTTGTGATGGAACCTGCCTTTCCAAAGAGAGGGTAGTCCTCGGAGGGCATGTACGTTAATTCCAGTTGATCGAGGCTCGTGATATGGCCGACATTTGCTGCAATAGAGCCAGTCAAAGCCGAGACTAGGATAAAAAAAACTCCTTTCATTGTCGGGGATGTTAAGTGCAATGAAATTCTTCATGAACTCGGTTATTTATTGGATCCTATGATAAGATAAGACATATTATCAATTGGCAACTTTTCGTCCTTGCCGGCGCAGAGAAGGCAGCATTTTTAGGTTTATTGCCTTGGAAAAAAACTCAAATTCCCTTTTTGAAAATTGCATAGATTCGCCATGAAATCCAAGCATTTCCTATGACACTGCAACACCTTTGATATATCTTTACTTATGCATTTACTAGTCTTATCTTGATGAATAGCCCAGATATTGCTATAGTCAGGGAGTCTCATGAATTTGCCGGATAATTTCTGTTCTTATTAGCTTCCACTTTTGTATTTCTTTGTTTCAATATTTCAAAAGACAATTCTTGAGATAATTGATTTTCCGGTAAGAACATGTTTGATATAGTCAAGGTTTCAGGAGTTGAGGTGCTAGAAAACTAGGAGATAAGATTTTGGGCCTCAAAAAAGTGGGGAAATTTGTGTAAGTGGCTCGTCATCAGTTATGTTCCGTTAAGCTGGGAGTTTTAGATCAATAAAACTGAACTTTTAAGTCCAATCCGTGAGGCCTTGAAGAAACATTGTGTGATAAGATAGCTATTTATTGAATTGCGGGGGCATTCTTTGCGTGGAGTTTACAGAAGTGAGGTTTGCAGAAAGTCGCCTTGAATGCTTTCGCTTTTTCACGCAGATAAGTTTGAAGCGAAGAGCGAGGGCTTGCCCAGGCTTCTCTTCAGATGAGAGGGTATGATGAAATGGCGAGCGCATTCAAGGTGTTGTTGACCGATCGACTTTTTGAGATCCGAACATGAATAAACTACATGCAAAGAACGCCGCCACTATTGAATACACAGTTTTCTTTTACAAGAAGCAGTTTTCAAGGTATGAATTTCCCTCGAAACCACTCAAAGCCATATTTGCCCTTAGAGAATGTCTATTTTCTTCACGAGTGGCTGGAAACTTAGATACCGGCCACTCATGAACACAGGGCCATGAAATAAGATTTCTAATGGTGGCGTTTGGTTTCCTTTGCGTGCCGGAGAGAGAACTTTATACTGCTGAAAACAGGTCGTTGTAAAAGGAACGGAATAAATTCACAATGTCATTAACTCTTACCTTAGTTTCGGGAGCTTGTTGCATGTAAGATATTCTAAGGAAAGAGTTATCAAGTTAAATATTACTACTACCATTGTTATTGTTGAGAATACATATTCGAATGGTTTAAAACTAACCCATCAAAGCTTTAACAAAGCAATCAAGCATTTTTCTTTCTGGCGCCAGTTCATAAGGTTTTTTTTACTTCATTGGATGCATTTGGTTCTATTAACTGGAGCCACTATAGTACAATACTGGATACTGGAGGAAAAGAGACATAATAGAGGTTGAAAGATACAGATACACGAGAGAATTAAATGAACTTACAAACTTTGGGGGCACGGAGACGGGTCTAGATACAATAAAAGTGGAAGAAAAAACACAAAATATACACCTTGGCGTCTCCCACGTGATGACCTGAAGTCAGCTGACCATTGGCCTCCTTGACAGGAAGATGGCGATGGACTAAAATAGCAGATGGAGGAGACCATTTGAGACGGATCGGTTGTTCCTTCAGCTTGCTGAAGGAAGACCTGACATATAAATTCGTTCCAGTCGGCATTTGCACTGTTGTTAAACTGGTAATTATACGTTGGTCTTGAACTATTGATATTCAAGAAGCATCTCCTATTCTGACTTAACTAGAATCGCTCGTTACATTATTATTTTGATTTAATTTCCATCAATCCCGATTTTCGTTCCTTGTCAGTGTCTAAGTTTCTGCAAAAAAATCTACCCGCTCAACGTTGAGTGACTTTGGCTGATTTTTGATGGCTTGATGCCGTTTTTATCATTTAAGTCGAAAGAGGAATGGCCTGGGAGCTCCCCCAAATAAATCACTTTCGATGATGCATGATTAAAATTGATGACATATTTTTTCAATGCCTTGACCTAATCTTCAACTGAGCACCTCCAGAGAAAGCTCAAATAGACTTTGCAAAATTGAAGGTAAAAAACTCCAAAACTTTGTGGGGAGCTTACCAAGAAGAATAACCAAGGGCATTAAGAAGACAAGAGTTTCCATGTCTTGATATTAGGTATTCTTTGTAGATCTATTGCGCTTGTAAATATTATCAAAAAACCAACCGAAACAAAATTCTGTGTCCCTGTGAATGTTACTCAAAATATGGTTTACGTTCTGAAATTCAGAGGGCGCTTTGTGAGTTAGTCTCTACTAAGTATAGGACTAATTATTTGGTGACTTTCATCCAAATCTGATTTTTTTTTACAACTATTGACCCAGATCATATAATGTCTGGAAAATATTGCTTTGCCTCTTTCCCATTTTGTTTGGGTGGGCCAAGGAGTTCTCCGGACATAGAGATGGACAATGCTCTGGGGGCAGACAACAAAAGAGCAATGTGTTCTGTGTATGTGAAGACGTTTCAGTTGGTTTACCTCTTAATTGAGTACTTGAACATGAAGATGGAATTCATTGAGCACTCTCTCAAGGGGAATGCATCAGATCAGGAGGTAATGCATCTTCGACCGAGCTTTCCACTCCACTACGACCGTTCTCCATGATTTGTTCTTATGTAGGTCAAAAAGCATGAGTTTGTTAAAACCTTGGTATTCAGATCAAGAACATTGAAAACGGATCTTATTTTCATCCCATTCTCAAATGTTGTTATCAAGCTGGGTGTATAATGCATAAAATACCCAGAAATGTTGTAAAATAGCCAATGTACTACACTATTCTAACGTTTAATTCCTCCCTCTTTGCCGTCAAGATATTTATGGTGATTACTTGAACCCAAATATATTTGCTTTTGGCAGTTGCAAAAGCTTTCAGCCACTATAAATATAATCTATATAAAGTGTCACCATATATAGTATGTATATGTTTAATGAGTAAGAGTCCTTTTGAACAAAGAGATAAAAGTGTCAGGTAATAAGTTATTCTTACAAAGCTCTTGCACCTTATTATTTCAAAAGGATGGCAAACTTGAAGAATTAACACAAAATTGTGTAACTCAAAGGGCTTTTTCTAATGCATATCATAATCAAAAGACCAAACAACATAACGTTCACACTCATCTTCCTGATAATCCAATATTCCCACGGGGGTGTATGCCTATATGCTAGGAATGATTTGCACATTAGTCATGTACAAATGTCGAATGGAGAAGTAGAGGTCTTAGATACTTAGATGGGTCTTAGTTTCTCATATCTGAGGGCTTGATCTGTCCATCGTGACAAGGTAATGGCCCCCGTCTTGTTCAGTAAGCTCTTTTATGTTAGCTCTCCAATTCACGTGAAAAGAGTTGGATCCGACAGTCTGCTCCAAAGTTTTCTTTGTAGGGGACATTAATTTTCCGGCTAGCGTTGTAGAGTGGGAGGCTAGTCCCGATGGGTATGTTCCTAAGACTATATATGTATAGACTGCTAGTCGAAATCATGAGGCTGACTTGGCACTTCTTGGCAGTAAGCTGTAATTTTGGCGCTCTCGTCGCATCAGTTCAGCTGATGCCAAAGGCAACTTGGTGGCAAAACATTGAATTCTGTAGGAGCAAAACATTGTAAACGTTAGAATAGACAACGCGCCGCCACGACGGAAAAAGGGCGACGCCAGTCTGCTCCTCTCTATTCGGACATTTAGGCAAGCTTTGGTAGCAGCAAACAAACTGCCAGTGATACAAAATTGGCGTTTCATATTTTTGCACTACAGTATAATGAAATTGACATTTCTCCTACCTGAATATTCGATGTATAGTTGAAGAAGTGTTCGAGGTGGGCATACCAAAACTCAAACGGACTTTCAGAGTCCGATTTTGGTACTTTAGTTGCGTGATTATCAATTTGGAGCATTGGGTTACGGAATCATCACTGCCATCCTCAACACCATGATTCATCCAAAGAACATCACGGACATTTTTTTACCCTTGCCTTACATGCGTCTCGGTTTTTGATTAGATAGGAATGGATTGAGTAGGGCTCTGAATCTAGAAGAGAACAAAAGTGAGATCAGCGCACCATAGGAACTTAATTTTAATTCCTTTACAAAACAATAAGTTTAACTGGGCCCCAGATCCAAATCAAACGCGTTTACATAATATTCTCTGATTCTACTTGCCATATTCGGCTTTAGCTACCCTTCAGGCACCCTTTAACGTACTTTTAATGTTGCAAATGCCAGTTGTTGAGCCTCTTTCTATATTTCTATTTGAAAAATACCTAGTTTGAATCTGGTGTTGCTGTGATTGCAGATAAGGATGCCTGAAAAGTAACTTAAACCTTAGAACTAACTCTTAAAGCACAAACATTTACAAAAATGTGTTTGGTTTGGATCCGGGATCCATGTAAACTCAATGTTTTGGAAAAGAATTGAAGGTTCAAAATTAATTGCAATGGTGCTCTGACCTCACTGTTGCACTCTTTTAATACAGGGCACTAGGATTGAGTGCAAAGAGAATGAAACTATGTCAGACCAATACTTAAATGAGTGAAACAGGCCAAGCTGAAATTTCTATGAGATGTTGTAAAATGTGACAAGCACCATTTTCACATTTGTGAATTAACTTGAATAAAGTTTTAATCACTTCACAAACTTCGAAAAGTTGATAGCTTATCAAAAATCATTGACCAATGCTACATGAGCAAACATATCTATAGACCTTTGTCTTAGGAACCAGGTGAACAAAACCCTTTTCATAAGTCCACAGGGCTTAATTGTATGGCTGTTGTGTATGTACACATGTATGAAACTGAACATGCCATATTCAGATTTAAACAAAATAATTGTCCATAATCAAGGAACAAGTTATTGACCCCTCGGTCCCTTTTAGCCTGTGGCTGGTTTGGCTTCGTCGTGTTATATTGAAAGTAGTAAAGGTGGGGCTTCATGAAAACTGTTGAGGCGTGCATCAAAACCATCCATCCAACGTAAAGCCACGTTTTTACAATCACGTGACTAAAGTACCAAAATCGGACTCTGAAAGTCCGTTTGATACCAAAACGGATGTTTTGTGTATGCCTGTATTTTGAAAGGGAGCATTCAGCTGGATAGACATAATACAGGAACGTGGGGAAAAGTATACTAGGCACGGCGGACTAAAGGACCAGACAGCCGGTGGGCGAGGAGGGTGGAGGCTGTTGGTCTAGTCCACGAATAATGAGGATATCATGGAAACGACGCTGACGCCGTTCGCGATGAGGGACGTGGGGGAGCTCTTGGCGTCGGTAAATAGTATACGTGGCGAAAAATCAAACACGTGGTTGGAGTTCCTCTCCCAACTAGTGCCCTGTATTAGAAGAGTACGACAGTGAGTTCAGCGCACCACTGCGGCAGAATTTTGAACCTTCAATTCCGTTCCAAAACACCGAGTTTAAATGCGTCCCAGTCCCACACCAAACTCGTTTTTCTTAATGTTATTGCTTTAAAGGTTAGTTTTAAGGTTGAAGTTGCATTTCAGACATCCTTAAACGTAAGTAAATGTTTTAAACACCACTTTATGCGCCACTTTGTCCATTTTCTGGGGAAAAAGTGCATAATCTGAATTTGGTGTTGCTTCTGATTGCAGGTAATGATGCCTAAAGACTAACTTCAGCCTTATAACTAACCAATAAGCGATAAACATTAACAAGATGCGTTTGGTTTGGATCTGGGACGCATTTAAACTCATTGTTTTGGAACGGAATTGAAGGTTCAAAATTTCACCGCAACGGTGCGCTGAACTCACTGTCGTACTCTTCTAATACAGGGCACTACTCGCAACTAGGCTTGCCGAATTGATCGAAATTCAACGCAACTACTTTCCCCGCGGCCATTAACCTCTCAATTCAGTCGGAGAAATGACACCTTTCAAATTGGTTTTAACGAAGCGGACCTTTCCTCATATAACAATGCAAAAGAAGGGTCAGCTTCTCGAAAACGTATTTGAAGCCCCAAACTTGCATCACTGACACTGGTACCAGCAAACAAACGAACCTGCCAGAGCTTGCCTAAACGTCCCCGTGGCACCAGATTATGATTCCGCTTTGACGCCAAACAACGGAAATTGTACGGAGAATGAGTATATGGACTAATGTGCCACGGATGTTGCTTGGCCAGACGTAAGTTATGCCGCGAAAAACCGTTAAAAGTGTTCGTATCGTTTGCTGTTGGTTCATTCATTCATTCATTCATTTATTCTATCTTATTCGTGACAATGCATCCTACTGAGCTTATTCCTCCTGAAACCATCTTCACGCATGAGCAAGTCAAAAGTGAAAGGATACCAATCCTCGAACTATCCGATCCGATTCGAATCGTGGAGGAAACTATTTCATTCCTAGCAAAGAGAGGGTTGCTGGGAAACACGAGCTCTTGCGAAGTCCGTCATCAAAGAAGGGAGCTACGCATAAATGCACGCGTCATTGATAGCTACATGTGGAGATGGGCTATGTGCCACTCTACCCGATCAATCCGCCGTGGTAGCTTTTTCTACCATTCGAAATTAGACCTGCACACACTCATCATGTTCACTTATTGTTGGTCCAGAAGTTGGCCATTACACGACGTGTCATGGGAGTGTGGAGTGCTTGCTGAAGGGACCCTAGTTGACTGGGCAAATTTTCATAGAGATGTGTGTCAGGTAAAAAGATCAACATAACATGTGATGCTCAAAACAGGGTACTTACTAAGATTTAATAAGCCTGTACAACCATGTATCATGGATTTTATACTAGATTTCGTATATCGTATATATTACTTTAACGTTTTTTCAGCTCATGTCTGTAACTTTTGTAACTTCAAAACATAATATTGATGTGAAAATTATTTGATTGTTATTCATTCAACAAACATTGTTACTGAAATTTGCTACTGAACTGTATGTAGGCGTTAAAAGGTCCTTCCAAAATATTTTAGAGCACATGCAACTGCGGCTTAGCTTTTGCCTAAAGCCAAAAATGGTATTTGGCTCAATGATAGTTATTTGAAATTTATATAACATATTATTCCTTTTAAATTTTAAGACTTTTTACATTTTATTATATTTTTTTCCAGCAATATCTGCGAGATAATCGCCAACAAATTGGCGGTATCCAAATAAATGAAGATGGTGAGCCCGAACCTGCCGAGGTTGAAATAGACGAAAGTCTCATTACTAAGGCTAAATATAACCGTGGGCGTTGGCCGCAAACACGATGAATTTTCGGCGGCGTCGACAGGAAAACGGGGGATTGTTTTTTAATTGAGGTGCCCAATCGAACTCGAGAAACATTGGAGGCGGCTATTGTCGAAAATATCAGACCAGTTGTGTATTTCAATGATTTGTGTCGTTGCTGCTCTTGGTATGAACTCGTCCAATTCCCATGAGTAAGGTCCGAGTCTACAATTAGACCATTAATTTCCTTCGATCAGTTGTACATTGTCCATGCACCAATAAACCTCTTCCAACCATTATCCCAGTTTCCGCGTCGCTCAATAGATATGGCACATGGCGCAGTGGTGGTAAACATCTAGTTAAACGGTGTAAACGAACTTGCGGATTCTGAGGACAACCGTTGTGTGTTGGTGGAATGACGTTGGAGATGGATCCTAAGGCCGAGCCCGAATCTCTTCAGAGATTGAAGCGAAAACGTGGTCAATTCCGGTTTCGAGCCCGTGAGGCGTTTGCAGCCCTGAAGTCTCGTGTGGAGGTTTTCCGTTCTGTGGATGTGGCCTCAGTTGAGCTTTGGCAGATACCGTGCCTTGAGGAGGAGTTACAATCCGTAGAAACCCGCGTCGAGGCTTTTTCGGAGTCTCATGTAAAGGTCCAGTGTGCTGGTGGAGATGTCTCTGGTATGGAAGGCGAGGAAGATGAGGATACTTTGGTTGTTCACGAATTTCAACGTGGTCTGTTATCGATTGAACAAGAAGTTCGTACTTTCCGTCACCAATGCGAGGCTTTGTTTTCCAATCATGCCACTCGTGTGGGCCTCGGTTCGTCTGAATCGCACTCAGCATATCGTATTAATACGTCGTTGAGACCCGACCCGTTGACCTTTGATGTCACGTTGGCCGCTTTTCATGTGTGGAAGCAAAAGTTTCATGACTTTTACATGTCCAATGGAATGGATTTATTTTCTGTGCGAGAGCAACGTGCTCAGTTACGTGGATGTATGGATGTGGCTATGGTTCAAACCATCTCGCAATATATGGATGTGTCTGATGAGGAACCCGTCTTTGAGGTGCTGGATAAGATCCAAAGTCACATC
>NC_081451.1:4296432-4331349 GCF_007210705.1 Tigriopus californicus
CAAATTCATTTCGAGCCATTTTGTAGCCTTCTTGGATGTGTGCGCTGGGGCACCATCCTGTTGGAAAACTGCCTTGGACATGTCGGGCAACAATTTCCTCCTGACAAGAGTTCCTTTCTCTCGGGAACGGTTCAGAGCAGGGAGTAGACATTCCTCAAGGATGTTGCCAACATAATAATCTGACGTTACCATTTGATTTTTGGGAATTATATGCAATTCAGATAGGCCGCGGTAGCTCATGACTCCCCAAACCATGACTTTTGTTGGATGCATCACAGTTTGAAAGGGAAGAACATCTGCTTGACTGTGGGCCCACACACGATCATTCTGGCGATTTGGGGGATGTAAGATCTCAAATCTCCGGAATAGAACATGGCGCCAGTCCTCCACTTTCCAATGAGCTCTCTCCTAGCAGAATTTTAATCGGTTTTTCTTTTGGGCATTGGACAGTTTTGGCTCTACTCGAGGTTTATAGGCATGAACCTTCAGCACGTTTTTCATATAGCGCCTGACAGTGTCTTTGGACACATCATGACAAGATGCTTTTAGCCGTTTTGCTAATTTCCTGGTTGATTGGTGGCGTTTGGTAATGCTTTTGGCAATGGCAATTTTGGCTGCTCTGGTGAGTTTTGACCCAGGTAATCGACCTCCTTGGTTGGAAAGGCTCTCCCCATCACGAAAACGCTTCCACCAGCGTTTGACTGCTCTAGGATGGACCCCTAGAATACCAGCAACCTGCCTTTGCGTTTTCCCGCGTTGAAGTAATCCAATGCCCCTGTGCCGGTCATTTTCACTTGGCTGTCCTGCCATCTTGACATTAACGTCAATGAAAAAACGCACTTTGTAGAATCACTGGTTTAGCACAGGTAACACACAATTTTGCAAATTAACTCTAAATACGAGTGTTGGAGACAGAACGAAGTTTCCCGCCAGAAAGTTTCCCGCCAAATTAACCAGTTTGAGGGAAAGAAAACAGACGAAAGATGCAAATTTGCAAGGGGGCAAATATCTTGATCCACCCTGTAGACCTTGGGTTCCGACCAATCTTAGGCAAAAATTATTTCGTCACTTTTTATTGTTATTTTGATCACTTGCAAATTACATTTTATGTCTCAATACATGACTTTCAAATCCACCATCTAGTAATATCTAGCTAAAAATCAGGTTTCGTATTCTAGTCAACTTTTGATTCAAGCACAATACAAGGGTTCCCAAACGTCTGAGTTCGCGAACCTTCGAACAAAAATCTCGTTAATGTTTTTTCCAGCTCACACGCCGTCGAGTTTTTAGCGAGACAAAAAAGAATTACGCTTTTTCCACGCATGCAGGGCCATCTCGTGTTATTGGTCAGTCATTAAATTTAACGGAACAATTCATGGGCTAATACTTCCAACTCATTCCCAAAGTTTTGTTGGGTGTTGTCATTTGCAAACATGGCTACGCTCAGACTTGTCGCATGGGAACATCGTTAACATACGTAAAGTACATGAGAAACCTCAGGAGCCCCAAGGTCCTTCCTCGGGGAACGCCACAAGTAATGCGTTGTCTGTGGAAAGTCTTGGCTCAATTATTACTCGAAAATAAGGTGACTGGGAGAATCCTATTTTGTGGGTAGATAGGGAGCTAATATTGGCAAATTTGACCTTAGCCATGTTGTTGGGTTAGGAGAGTTCTCCAGGCGTATGCTCTTCCCCTGGGATTTGTTGAAATCCTCTAGATGTATGGATCTCGTCGATCGGATACGGTAATGGACCGGTAATGGACCGACGTAATCTCACGGGGTTGCAGTCCACGATGTAAACTGACAACAAGTTATGCACTATTGTAAAGTGATGCTGCTCAGATCATAAAAGAATGGGCAAGGTACGTTTTCAACGATTTTTATTCATTGAATTCTTCTACATTACTGCACTTTCATGTTCATTGGGAAGTTCTTCAGCTGGTATTTTAGGGTGTCGATCATTTTGATAACGTGCGCCCGAAATCTGACGCCAAATTATTAACCTATTGATAGATATATGTTCACTACGGTTCAGTATATTCTGTAACAAATTGTCGACCGCGTGGATAGTTGAGCGGCTTGGTCTGAAAACAACGGGGTCAATAGAGTTTTTTTATGGACTTCCTTACCGCTACTGGGATTGGAATCCCAGCAGTTCAAGACGAGAAGATTATTCATTAGGCTTGACTTTTATCTATATATATTATTTGATCGACCAACGAATTGGAGTTGGCTGATCTGGCGAATCGAATATAAGGTTGATCCGGAATTTTAGTCAAAAACTTGTCCAAGTCTGACTAAAATCTTGCTACTGGATCAACGCCTATATACGGCCTACGCATATTAGAAGGGAGCAAATTGAACGATGAAGGAGCCCAAGAAAGAAGAGAGGTGGACTTCATTGTTCTTTCTAGTCTGGATTCTCGAGGGCTTGAAGGTGCTCTCAAAACGCACGTTAAGCTTCTACGGTCACTAGAATTGACCCTAAATCCTGGGTTGGGACAAAGCTCATGAATACTTTTGAAAACGTACAGTATCAGATACCTTTCATACCTTCTCTGAGTACTGAACAATCCCAACCTTTCTAACCTCTCCCAATACGAGAGCTCTCTCATATCCTCAATGTTCCTAGTAAAACATCTTTGGACCTGCTCGAGTGTTTACAAACCTGCTGAACTAATTGGGCAGGTTCGAAAAACTCGAGCAGATTAGATCAAAAGGGAGAAAAAATCTAGCCATAAAAACCTTTTAGTATTCCAATTTATACTACAGATCTATCAAGGAGAGAAAAATCAAGATTGGAATGACGAAAAATATGACGAAAACCTCGCCAAATGTGTAGGGGGTCTCGTATTGAAATTTCATTTGGTATGAATCTTATTTCATGCTGTTTGGTTGAAGAGAACTTAACTTGAATGCGTAAACTACATGTGAAGAACACCCCCGCCATTGAATACACAGTTTTCTTTTTTGAGAATCGGTTTTTAAGGTATGATTTTCACTCGAATTCACTGAAAGCCAAATCTGACGGAGGAGAATGTTCATTCTCTCAACAAATGAATGGTCACAGTGTTCAAAATACCCTTTAAAGTTTTGATGGAAATTCCCAAACACATCTTGGCATATCTCTACCTCAAAAAATGATTGGGAACAATTTTGATTTCATTGCTTTAGAGAATTCTAGACCACATAAAAAACTTACATGCCTAAAAACATTAATAAAAACTAAAATTTTCAAAAACCTACTCAATGTAAATAGGGAGCACAATTATCTAGCTCCTGAATACAAATTTTGATATCATCTATTTCACCGTTACTTAGTTGCATGTGATTTAGTGGTTCCAATTTCATCGTTTATAGACTCAAAATGCCCTGTGTTATGTTAATTCAATTTCCCAAAGATTTAATATCCATTTTCATGATTACAAAAAAAAAGATTATTTTTCTTGTACTTGCATATTTTCAAAACAGCAGATTTTTGAAAATTTATTTTAGAATCGTCCAAAAGACATTTAGTTGAGCGGTCACTAATAATTTCATAAATATCAATGAAGTCTTAAAGAAGCCATTTTTGATTAGTTTCAACAAAGTCTTCAAGAAACGACAAAATCTAAAACATTATTTGTTGTATGTATTGTCTTCATAATTCAAGTGAATGTGTAATTAAGTGGTTACATGATGATTGTAAAACACATTTTCAAAGATTACACTTTCAGTGTGTTTTAAGTCACATTATATAGAAATTTTTACTATTGTGAGACTATGCGAGAAAAAAAATTTAATCTTTCATTTTTGTGATATTGAAAATCGATATTAGTTCTATGGGAAATTGAAGTAACATATAACTGGGGCATTTTGGGGCTAAAAACGATGAAATTTGGATCACTAAATCCCATGTAACACAGTAGCTGTGAAATAGATGATATCATAATTTGTATCCAAGAGCGAAACAAGTGTGCTCCCTATTTACATTGATTATGTTTTTGAAAATTTTAGTTTTTATAATGTTTTTAGGCATGTAAGTTTTTTATGTGGTCTAGAATTCTATAAAGCAATAAAATCAAAATTGTTCGCTATGATTTTTTGAGGTAGAACTATGCCAAGATGAGTTTGGGAATTTCCATCAAAACTTTTCCTTACGAAAGCAGGAAGCAAACTTGGAAGTGCGTTATAAATACAACTAAGATTTACGAAGGACCTCAAAATAATGGTCACCACACACTAAATCCAAATCAATATAAACTTCAAGCTTCATTAACAAACAATTTCAATTACACGTGGCTTCCTTGTTTAGTTATATTTCCCACCCAAGCAAAAGAAATTGCACGAACTCAATCCTGAGGGAATTGACAACACTTGTGCCATGATGGGAAGCCATGATAATTTTAATTTCTATACCACAATTGCATGATTTCAAAGCATTGCCCTAGTCTTCCAAAAACCATCTCAAAGATTTGTTTTGAATGCATTTATAAGTACAAGTACTTTTTTTATAACTGGAGTAAGTGGGTAGCAACTGAATGATGGCGGACTTGAAAGACCAATTTTTTGGACATTTCGAGACAACGGGGAGAGCCTTAAACAGTTTGATAGCATTGATAATAAAATGATTGCCCCTCGCACAAGGCCGACGGCTATGTCTTACTGTGTTTTGAGTGGCTATGGGAGGACCAACCTTTGGCAGAAAAGACATATCTATTCCTTTTGTTTGATTATTGAGAATTTTCGCACCAGACAGCTATGAATTGCAATTCGATTCAATGAATGGAAGCTATTGTCGGAGAAAAGTTGCTCTATTATACGATATGGTCATTTCTAGTTTTCCTAGATAAGAAGCGCATTACGTATTTAAAAGCAATCTGGAGTTGATTTTGAGAGGTGATGAGTGGGTCATGTTCAGTGAAACGCACTTGTAAGTAGATTGCCGAGCAATAGCGGATTTTTCCATAGACCAGACCATGGACCACGCACGTCTTTCCAGGAGTTTCTTGAAACCTCGTTACGCAGATTTTTAAGAATATCTCCTCTGTTACTTGTACTTGTATTTCTCTCTAATAAAAGGTAGTACTTTTTCAATGCTTTGTGGCCAAAAAATAAGACAGATAATAGACCGATTTTCCCATACCTTTTTTTAAAAAGCTTGGAACTATTTTCAACCTTTTTTGTAAAATTTACCGCTTGTTCACCTCACCTCCTTATGGCTAATTTCCTTACCTTTTTGGTAAATTTTCTACCTTTTAGTTACACTTCTTTTTTGCTTATTTTTCCTACTACTTTTCCAAGGTCTAGTTATTGGTAACAAAATCATTGAAATTGGAATATTTTGTAGTGCCTCCAAGAAATATGTTAAAATCTCGGCATAAGTACATTGGTTTCGAATCTAATATACTGTTCAATTTACTAAGGGCTATGCACGTGCTAAAATTTGGAATTTGGAGGTAAGTAAAGAAAAAGTACGAAATAATCATTCATTTCAATGTCTATGGCTTCATAATGGCAAAACATGTGAGCACTTTTAGTGTATGGTATTGATGCATGGATTAAAAATCCAACCACCCTCATAATTTCCTAATCTGGATTACCTATGCCAAATTATTTCGCCGTTTCTTGACAGTATTTCTCCGCTTTATATTCATTTGCGGAGTGCTTCACTTATTGTTCAATTATTAGTATTCACTTAACTTATTGATATCAACAAGACTCTGAGTCGGCCATTGCCAGTGCAAAAACGATTGACACTGGTTCAAGAAATCATAGAAAAAGAGAACAAGTGGATTATATTGGTGCTTAGTTTGGCTGAAATTGATACTCAATACGTGTATCGTAGTGTAAAGAAAATCGAAAACTGAAATGACAATGTGGAACAATGTAAAAGATCACGTCAAAAACGTCAACTCCATTCAAAAATGGCGGTGGATGAAGATTGAAGTTCTGTGACAAAACTGCAATCTAATGAAGTATTCAAATGGCATAAACTTGAAGCTCTTCTTTCCCTAAAATTTTTCAACAGAAGAGAGCCATTCTTCCAAACAGAGAGACCACAGTTGGTCCTCAAACTATTCTTATATGCTGGAATCATTAAATATCAAGATAATCAACAACCAAGCCACACCCAGAAACCTCAACAATGTGTCAAAGTGAACTTGTACTCTGTGCTGTTTTGATGATTATAACTTAATTAAAGTAGACAATTAGGCTCCATATAGCCCATGTAATACTCACTAGGCTAAGAATGTGTACCTGTCACATGTATAAACCAAGAGCAACAAATATATTCAAGATACATTGAAGTGTTTTGGTCTGTTTATTAAGAACATAAGATAGTAAACAATATTAAGGAAAAGACTTTGTCATGTTTTCAAGTCGAGAACTGAATGATTATTGGGAGCTTCTCAGTCTGATTGAGCCCGGTAATAACATTTTGAGACACACATTGTTGAATTGCATTAAAGTTCTGGCTCAGTTGATTGACTCTTCCCGCCGACCAAAATGACTGTTCAAATAACCAATTGGGCCTTTGGGAAGGGTGCATGGGCGCAGATTTTGACCACCTTGACGGGCTCTTTTACAATGTTTCACTCTGCCATTTCAGTTTTCGGTTTGCTTTTTACAACACTACATGTCTCAAGTATCAAATTTCAGCCAAACAAAGTACCAGCATAATCCGCTTGTTCTCTTTTTCGACGATTTCTTGAACCAGTGTCAATCGCTTTTGCACTAATAATGGCCGACTCAGTCTTGTTGATATCAATAAGTTGTGACGTCACGGACCAGATTTAGTGTTACCAAATAATCAAAGAAGAAGAAATGTACCCCCAATCTTTTGCTATATGGGTGGTTCGCATAGATATGATATATTTGAGGTCAAATATTCTTGAGCATTGTTTGACATCTGTTATTGCATACTTCAGATCTGGTAAAATGATATTCTTGCTTTAAAATGCTCCCAAAGGACTTTTGCGCAAGCAAAACCAAAAGCGCAAGCTATGGTAGCACTCATCTGACAGATCGGGGTGTCCAAAAATACGGGATTATAATGCGAAATTGATCAAGGAGACGACCATAAATATTTGATCATCAAAAATCCTAAATATCTTACAACAACCTATTTAGCTCTTCCTTCGACAAATTAGAGACAGGAATTTTGAAAAGAGTGGGCTTTTGCGATTTTCACCCAATTTGAAAATGTCCTTCTTTAGATCGGAATACGGGGTGTACAGTGTGCAAATCGGGGCTGTTCCTGGAAAACTGCTTAAGCTTATCCATATTCTTCAGAAATTAATTGCACGCTCTTCCCGTGAAGAACCCGCCTCGGTAGCAGTCCTGCACGAGGTACAACGTTGAAGTCCATTCCATGGCAATGCTACTAGAATGTTCCTTTAGTCAATCAAGCAGCCTGTCGACTATGCCAAGTGCAAGATGGCGAGAAGGAGGTGGGAGGGAGATTCAGAATTGCGGACTCTTTTAACAAAAGAGTATGCAACGTTGAAGAATTCCTTGAGTAAGTTATCTCGTGATCCGGCCTTCTTCCACTCCTCAAATATAGATTGGTTAAATGCAAAGAATCGTTGAAACTCTTCTCTAGAAATATCTTGGCCAGGTCTCCAATTACAGAAAGGACATCGAAACCAACTCGCATGGGAGGTCATCCCACACAAAATATTGGCGATTTTAAGATCTCAGACAAATTGGAATTCGAAGGGAAGAACGTTCAGTGGGGTACGGGAGAGAATCCTGATAGTTATTGTAGCCTTCCAATACATCGTGTGCAATTGCAATACACATCATTATCATGATTCCACTGCTGAGTTGCCCAACGTTGTTTCCTTTTTCTTCATTCTCTATGTGCTTCACGAGGGACATGGTCATTTTCAACGTTCTTCGACTTCAACGTTTTTCAATGGTTGAACACCAAATTGATCACGTGTATATTTGCTTGCGGCAACCGAGTTTCGAGGTTCTCAAACAAAGCTTTCGCTCCGCATTTGTGAGAGCAACCTGGATCGTACAATGGGCTCATACAATGTACGCAAAGTCGAGCTTGGGATTTCAACTCAAAGTTTGGGTTTTCAACGTTGCACTTGGTTTCGTTGTTTCTTCCCTCACTTCCGAATTACGTGCACATATTGAGTGACACGAGCAAGGGAGAGAAACACGGGTCCGTCGAAATGATGCCATAGATGACCAATCACAATACGGTCGACTAACATGTGCATTTCGAAAGTAGTGTAATCGTCGCACGCACGTCCTTCACATTGCACAAGGAATTCTCGAGTCTTCCAATGAGTAGTCCTCGATGTAAATGGTTCGAATTAGAGGGCTAGTCAGAGAAACGACACTCACGAGATTTCTGAGATTTTTTTTGCCTCCCTCGCGGCTGCCAGGTGTGTTCAAAGCAAAGTCTCAAGTGGCTTGGTTGGAGTGACCTTTCTCTGACAAGCCCTCTAGTTCGAATGGTGGTCAACAATCCGATTGGAATTACGTATACGAGAAAGGCAGTACCACAAAGCAAACAAAGTTTGCCACGATTGACCTCATGATTGCCCATTATCAGAAAAAAAGTCGTATGCGACCTCCAAAGCACAAATGGCGATTTTAAGGCCAATGAACGTGATTGAAAGTCGTTATAGTCAGGGAGCCCGTCCATTGCATTTAACAAAATTGAGCATTAAAGATCAGCAGGAAAGAGCAGTGTAAGAATAAAATTATAAAGGGAAAATCAGTAAAGGCAAATTATCACCTTCATTTTATCATCATAATTGTATGGAATACACCCTGATCCAAGCAATTGGAAAAGAGAAGAAAAAAATCAAGTTGTATTTTAATGTACAAAATGTAATTGATTATATTTTGAAGTCAAAGGAATTGAAATTTTGACTACTTTTGAACTTAAAGGAATTGTAATTGATATTGATTACATGAGAAACTCAGAGGAATTCCAGTTGTAATTGATTGCATTTAGTCTAATGTAATTGAGCTTTCTCAAATGCAGATTGTTATTACATTCTTGCGCAATCTTCGCGCACATACTTTTGCATCATTTTTCTATATCCATCGTCTTTCATCTCACTTTCGGTACTATATACTCAATAGACGGGGCTTTCTTATCAGGAACTTTATCAAAGTGAGTCTCAAAGAAAGCTGATAAGGTCAAGAAAGGACATTAAGTAATCGAAAGTAATTGAATTACAACTGAAAAGTAAAAGTAAGTGCAAATGATTATATTTCAAATCAATGATTAGGGTATTACTTACATTTCAAATCAAATTGCTGTAATTTTAGTTAGTAATGCGTTCAAAAAAATAATTGATTTGTTAGACGATTTAATAAACTTAACAGAGGCTATTTAACAGAGGCACAAGGCTGTCCATCGGAAAGTGGGACGATGTCATGACCAGCTTCGCTAGTCAAGACAAGTTAAACCAACAAGACATTCACCACTCCCACCCTTGTAACAACAAAATTAAAAGTGAGCTTGTGGCGGGACCATATTGGCCCGACAACGTAATGAGTCGAGAGGTGGTAGAAGACTGATTGATTATATTTACGGTAAAGGAAGCTTATACAGGGCAAGGAGAGTACAGAGAAGAAAGATAGCAAGAAGTGGGAAAGTAGACAGACAGTGTCGCTACAAGCGTGTGTTATACACGCACATCTCCTATTCCAAGTAGGAACTTGGAATAGGAGATGTGCGTGTGTACGTAATGGCAAAATAGACTGAAGCTATGGAGCGACTCACCAGCCCGAAGATAGATTGTTATAGTTATACACAAAACAATATTGTTCAGAACGATGCCGTTTATTATCATTGATTCCGTAAAAAGGGAGTCATCATGGCATGACTAATTACCTTGTGATTAAATTTTTCAAGCATTTTGGAAGATTCGACTGCGGTGAATTGCATTTCCGCCTCTTCCGACCTTTCACTGGTTATGAATGTCTTTTAGAAGTTTCTTTGTACGTAGATCAAGGTATTTGCGACATATCAAATGAACTATTGTTATATAATGATTATCAATACCATCAGAAGTTTCCAGGGCATGATTATACAAGCTTGGGAACGTTGTGGATGAATTAACCTCTCTCAGTACTTCAATCAGAAGCTTGCGATCGATGTCGAGTTTTCCAAAGTTGCTTGAGTTTCTTCGAAACACTTTTTCACATAAGAAAAGGAGACGACACAGAGAACCTGAGGGGATTTTAAGTCCCTTTTCTGGGTCATCTGGACAATAGTCCTTGAACGAAATTAGCGTAGTATCAGGACATGGATCCATCTCTGAATGACACAAGGACAACTTGCAGAGGGAGCAATGGATGTGGTCCTGAAGGGAAAATGCGAAAAAGCCAGCAATGTAAGCAATGGAGGAGGCACAAACACNAGGCACAAACACGGCAAATGGAAGCGACGCATCCATTCATGTGAATGGTTTTATCGGTGACCGTTGAATTTGTGTCCTTGAGCACAAACTGAATTTGGCTAGCTTCGGGCATCATCATCCGAGCAATGATCTGACTACGTGAAGCCATATTTGTCATGGTTAGCATCACAGCTTCATCTTGAGCAATACAATTCGCATTGTTTGCATGAATGACTCCTTTGCCTGCATGACAGAGTAGTTGGCGAAAGGCAAATCTGAACTGCTGCGGAGTAGGGTTGTAGGACCATCCATTTCTTTGTCTGATGGCTGCAAAAAACTTCTCAAGATGATCTTGGATTAGTTTGTAGCATCGCAAACCGTCAATTTTGAACACGTCGGACTCCATAAGCTGAACAGGTCTTTTTATGGAGTAAATGCAAGCGATGAATCCCAATGGCCCTGTCCTACGTTTCGAATGAATGATCTTCACGCTGCGTCCCTTTAAAGATCTTTATACATGGCGATAAACTGCTGAAAGACTCCTGCTTGCTGAACGTTCTCAGTTGTTAATGGTGCCTTTAAATCACACGCAGTTTTCTCCTGACTGTTCAAAACATCAAAAAGTTTGTCGTGAAGTTCAAGAAATCCGCATGTTGCCATCACATCCTTCTCATTAAATCCAGGGATTTCTGCTAGAGATACCTTCATCTTGCTTTTTCTGAAAGACACATACTTGGCCGTGAGCTAGTTTCCAAGGCGAAGAGAATGCTCCTCTTGCAACGCATGAAGATCTTCAATGTGCTTCCACTTATTGACTCCTTTCCCATGCCAGACAATTCTTCCGTAATCAGCGAGCATGTTCCATACATTTTTGGACATATGAACCGGATCACATATGGCAAAAACAGAGCTCTTTGCATTGGGATGTGGATGTGGGAATTCCGTTGAAATGTCTGACACTGTTTTAGGCTGAAGGTTACATCCGAGCTTATTGAATGCACAAATGTTGCGGATTGTTCGATTGTTCCGTCCATACAAACTGTGCGAACATTAACACCATTTTCATGGCATTGAAAAATGCTCATGCGAATCAAACCAGCAAACCAAGAATGTCTGACTTAATCCCCTTGATTAAAAAGAAGGCAATCGGGGGCTTCGAGAAGCATTTTAATCCCACAACCATTGCCACTAAGGCTTCGTTTGCGGGGACGTCCTCTCCGGTGCTGTTGGAACCACCAAAGTCTAAAAGGCCAAAGTATTTGCCCAATTCAGAATCAAATTGCACTAATGCTTTGATCGACATTCCACCAATAATCAAGTTGGCGTCATCGTAGTTTTGATCGAACTTAAGTCGTCCTAACTCCTGAAAAGCAGGAGTCTGAAATCCAGAATGGACCCAATGGACCCAACGTATCGGCAAATCGAACGAGGATCAGGAAGTGTAAGGAGCTTTGCGGCAAAGTTGTAAGCTTGAGGACTGTTATAGAACAGCGTGACGGCAAAATCTTTCATCTCCGGAGAATATCGAATGGCTCTGCTTTCCTTTCCTTTAGATCCTACTAATTCTTGGACAAGTTTTGGCTGTTCGTCTGAAAACCGTCCTTCAAAGACATTCAGAGATTCTGCTGACATAAGCTTCTCTTTATGAATCTCCTCAAGAACAAAGTTTAGTTGACTCGATGAAGTGTCAACTTTCTTCTTCACTATTTTGCTTTGTCTTCGCTGCCGATCTTCTGTTTTAACTGTTTTTCACGAAGCTTTGTTAATTTATACACTCATCTCTCGCCTTGTCAAGCCAAGGTCTGAAGTTATAGGTATGATCTGATATGATCGACAGTACAGGGTCAGGAAATGGAATGACACTAGAGTTGGACGAGGAAGGCGAAGTCAAAGTTGGGGAGACGATGGGAGATGTAGAGGATTGTTCAGGTAAATGGTTCACTAGATTTGCAGAAAGAGATGTAGAAGTGGAGTTAGGATGCTGAGGGATTGACTTTTCAGATTTTTTTTTGAAAATGCACAGGAAAGGATTTGAAAATACTTGAAATCACGTCAGATTTAAGAATACAATATTTAATGTTCGAGAGGTCTTTGTAATCTGAAGGCACAAAGTGCTCAGAACAAACAACATCAAATTCTGATGGATTGTAGTTCAATCGACGAGGAGCTTTGACCCATTTCTGGCGACGGTAAAGGGGGTACACGTATTTTTAAATTTGCCGACGATACGAAAATGGTGCGAGAGACAATTAGTCCTGCCAATTATTGCGAATTTCAACGAGACATTGATTACGTACACAATTGGTCCCTAGCCAACAACATGGAGTTTTGTTTTGTTTATTGTTTGAGACGACTCTAGCACTCCCTGGGGTGCATAAAGACTATTGTCAAAAATAAAATCGTAGATTGAGTGTGGAAGCGACCTGTCGAGCAGTTTGATGTGCAGCCTGCATTCTGCGATGCCATTGAATGTGGATTCGGTTCTTCTGTGGAACCTTGATGGTGCGATGCCATGGAATTTCGAGATGCCGTCGGGAATCGTCCCTTTTGTGAGATCTTTGATCTGGGGGGAAGGTGTAGCGAGATGCTAATTCGAGCTACTGCGTTAGCTCCAATCCCTTATAAATACCGTTGTATGTGAAATACAAAACCAGGTAAGGCGACAAGTTGTACATAGGTACTGAGCTCATTTCGAAAGTCCCTCAACGTGTCCAAGGGCAAAGTCTTACACATAGGTCGGACCAACAATGGCCGATCCTACACTTTGAATGGGCAATCCCTGGAGAGTTTAACAGCGCAGAGGGATCTTGGTGTCGTGTTTGATAAGAAACTTAGCTTTCAAGAGCAAAGTGCTTGTGTTGCTGCGAAAGGCTATTGCATGTTGGCTCTTTTGAAATGGACCTTTACTTCAAAGAACGTAGATCCACTGACAAGATTATACAAAACCTATGTGCTACTACTTTTGGAGTTTGCACTCAGGTTCGTCATATTCCAGGGATATTCTTAGAATAGAGGTCGTCCAACAAAAATTTTCGCGATGGATTCTGCCTTACACTAAAATTCCATATCCCGATAGGCTATTTCGCCTCAAGCTCGTGACCCTAGAGGAGCAACGACTTTGAATGGTTCTGGTCTGCGCTTTTAAAATTGCGCGGAATTTGCTGGATATATACGACTTAACTACAGAAGAGTGTTACCGTATAGAGACAACAAATGTGGTCTCAAGTGTACAAACACGAAGCAGAACTATAAACATCTAAAACATCAATTAATACGCCCAAACGTACGATAGGGGGCTTTTTTGTTCGTATTGTGAAATTGTGGTATTTCTTGCCGCTGGATCTAAGACTGTGCTCTAGTCTCGCCTTGTTTCAGCGTGGATTTTTTACGTCAATTTACTACCACTCTGCAAATGTGCTATCCCTCCTCAATGAAAAATATTTTTACACAAACTTCATGTGAGATTGAATCTATTGGCGAATGACTCCTATCATCTCCTACTTCTCCACCTTTAATCTTATTTAGTTTTTAACCTTTGGCTTCAATATTTCAATTTTAATACCATTACTCTTCTATCATCATCTCTTGGTGCCTTGAGTGGTTTCACGATAAACAATATGAAGTGTAACTTTTAAATGGACTCGCAAGTGAAATTTTCTAAAATGGTCCTCTGAAAAGATCGACAGAGAGTTGCCCTGTTTGATTCCCGTTGCGATAAGGGTTCGACCTTGATCTAGGAACGAGTTTAGCGTTTGAACAGCAAATGTTAAGCGGGATCGAGCTATTAGTTTTGAGACTTTGGTGAAAACCTTCGGATCATTTTCGTGTTAGAGCATGAAACTTGTTGGCTTCCAGTCAAGGAAGAGAGAAAACGAACCAAAATGATTCTGGACTGTGCACAAGCAAAACTGGCTTCGAGATTGGAGGAGTTGGAACTGATCTACGACCGAGGTCTAAAAAAATGGGCTCTGAATTTGACTTCAGGGACATACTATTTTTTAGTTTTTTTTTTACCTTTTACCAAAACGGCAAGACATTCCAGTCAGTATTAGTAAGATTCTTGCACCTGAGCAGCGACCCCCAGACCCTTGCAATGGAAAGGTTATGTTACGTTGTATTATGTTATGTTAGGTTGGGTGTGCTAAAGCAAGGACGGCTCAAATATGAACACTTCCATCATGGCTCATTTCGAAACACTAAACGATCCATAGAGATCAAAATAAGCTTCAATGAGAAGTACTTTAGACGTGTAAACACCGGTTCCAGGACAACTCCACCCGACGACTCGACTCGACCCAGCCGACTCTCAATTTTTTCGACAACTCGCTCTATCAATCACTTTGCTATGTCTTACACGTATGATTTTTGCTTGACCATTTAAGGACAACAATGAAAATTCTACAGAAAAAAAGACGGCACCCTTTTAGCGGCACATTTCGCAATAAAACTCATGTGAATGAAACATCATCGGGTGTTCCACTACGAATTTCAAAATTGATGGTATTTTTGCGCACACTTGGAAAATACAATTGAACCTCAATGATTTAGCTTTTGGAAAATGAAATTGTGAGACTGAATACTACTGTATAAGAATATTCAGTTGTGAGACTTACCTTTAAAACTATTTTGGTCGAGATTTTGTTCATCTTGGTTGAAAATGACCGAGCTCTCACCGAGCAATTAATCTTTTTTTTTAAATTCTTTACGATAGACTAGCAGGGTTGCCATTCGTGTTTTGAAACCTAAAAAAGTATGACCAAAGTTCTTGTTTGTTGTCAAAATTATTTACCCCGGCTCCAAATGATTCGGTTTTGGGGGTAATAGTGACAGTAAACTTCTTTTGACAAAAGAAAATTATTTTTTGAAGCAACTTTGTTTTTAATAAGGCATAATGCCAAATGAACCTTGAAGGTTAGGGTAGGTTTGGTTTGGTTACGTTAGGTCTAAAGTATTACGATGATGAATAAAAAATGTCACTTTGCACAAATTTTGGGATGGATAACGGCTACAAACATAGTGTACCAAAGTCCAGCGTATTCGTCGCCCTCTAATGATAGGTTGGCGATGTTGAGCATTATTCTTTTTTTCTTATGGCAAGAGTTCATGAAATGATTTTTTCAAACACTTATTAAGAAACTACATGGTATGAAGATGGTCAAAACAAAAATTGCACAATTCAGGCATTGAAAGTAAATCCTATCTTTATAGTTGTAATTAACTACATTTCACATCCTTATACTTGTAATCAATTACATTTAAAAAATGAATCGACACAGGTCTGGTCCTTTCAACTGAAAAGTTAGGTCCAAAACCCGTTGTCTAGGTTTAAAATATTTTTAACTTGCCTAACACAGCTATACCTTTTTGGTTGTCATTGTAATATTTTAGACCTTAACACTACTAGGTTTTGGATTGTGGCGATACTGCATCTTACAAAATGTCCATTTATTCTAATAGGGGCTCGGCAGCTTTGAAAATTAGTCATTTTCCAAGGGTGACTAATTTTCCTTTGGCCAGTTCTTGGCCGAAGTCATGTTGGGTGAAACATTCTTTTTTGCATTAATCTTAGCCACTCAATTTCTTTGATAAATGATCATTAAATGAAAGAAGCGACAATCTCTTTTGAAATCTAGCATGAGGGCAATTTGAAGATTTTTACATTCGGGCAATCATCAAGTTTACAGTACATAGGGGATTTGCCGACTTTACCTCGAAAGTTGTTTGACCGAAAGTGGTCTGAACGTTTTTGCCCTCTAGCCCAGAATATGATGCAAAAAGGATTCTAATTGTGATTGATTCTGAAACAACTCCAAAATGTCGTATTGACGTAACATTTTTGGGCAAAATTATAGACTGGAACATCTGAAACTTTGACCTTGAAAATGACAATATCCGTTCAGTTTGAATTTCTCGCCTCGTTCGCCTTTTCACTTCGATAGGGATTGCTTACTACTGATGGGAATTCCCAAACTCTCACGTAACGCAAATTTCCAATCCAAGCTGTTCCCAATTTCAGCTGTTCCCAATTTCAGCTGTGCCAATTTCAAACCAAACACCAATCTATTCAAAGACAAGGACAAGGACAAAGGACAACTGGTGACGCACTTAAGCGCCTCTGCTTACTTCATGACATATCATGATTGGCTCTTCGAAAAAAGAAAATGGATGTAAGCTGAAATTGGTTCTCTGTGATGCCTGAAAAGATAGTCTGTTGAGAGGGACTCATGTTAATTGTGAAGAAATTGGGGTCATACTGTTGACATGATCGGTTTAATTTCGGGTTCAACTTTTGTGGACCAGAAGGTCATGATTATCAGGGTTTCTACCTTGGTACAACCTGTGTCTAGTAAGTAGTTTTATAACAAAACAGATCAATTATGGAATCTGTCGTTTATAGCGCCTTTTGTCGATTTTGTGTTATGATAGCCAAGCTCATGAGAACAAAAAAATCAAAACCATCGTACCAATTGTTTCAAGAAGAAAAAGACACATATTTAGGCCACGAACAGTTGAGGTCATGTACAGCTTAACCAGTAAATGGCCATTTTAACGAAACATTACTATTTTATGTTTGAAGTATGTTCTCTTTGGTGTAAGTCGTTCATAAATGGAATGTTTGCTTGGCGTAACAAACTGGTGGTCACCTTGAGACAATTGTTTTTGATATTTAGCCACTCACGGTAACAAAGCATTGTTTGAGAGCTAAATAAGCCTACAACATTGAATCATTTGGACTAAAGAACAAAAAGTGGAACGTCGTTGTTTGTTTAGTTACTCCTTTGCTTACCCGCACTTTCAACCAGACCTTGTTTACATTTTGCTTGCATTTTGTTACGTAAGCTGCTGAATCCTAATAAACGTTGTTACCAACATCTAAACCTGATTTTTTTGCCTAAATTTAGTTTCGATCAGGGTTATAGTGGTCTACGTATTAATGCGGATGTTGCCGAAAAATATTTGTCAGTGACATTGAAGTTCAGATAATTGTCGTTTGTGATGGCAATCTTAAGGTTTACTTCTTCAGGAATCTGCCAAAGCCATTGCCCATTGGGACATTTAGGCAAGCTCTGGTAGGTTCGTTTGTTTGCTGGTACCAGTGTCAGTGATGCAAATTTGGGGCATCAAACACGTTTACGAGAAGCTGACCCTTCCTTCACATTGCTAAATGAGGAAAGGTCACCTTCGTTGAAACTAGTTTGAAACGCCAATTTTGCATCACTGGCATTGGCAGGCAAGTTTGTTTGCTGGTACCAGCGCTTGCCTAAACGTCCGAATAGAAGTTGAGCTTTAGTAGCCCTACCACCGAAGGCGGGAATTAAAAAGGGGGACATAAAAACAGGCACACCAAAAAAGGAAAAAAAGTACGCCAAAGTTTTTGGTCAGCACACCAGTAGATAAGATGGCACACCCATAGATAAAAAAAGTACACAATCAAAAGCAAGCACACCAACAACAGATTTTGGCACACCAAACCAAATTTTGGTGCACAACAAGAGCGAAGTAGCATACAACATCTGTGGAGCCAACACGCAAATCATTAACTGCTGCTTGGCTTATGCACAGAATCTGGGGGCTGATGAGGGTAAGGTGACCAACTATTGATGGGTACTAAACATAATCAAGGCTGGATGATTTTGAGTGAGTTTGTCACTGATTGCGTTCGTTGAAGACCCAGCGATTGTAGGTCATTAGTACTGATCAGGAAGTCACCCTCCTCTTTTTTGGTGTACAGAGCTGTTGACACAAAATCCATTTTCCTCTGCACTGAGGTCGGGCCAATGCAACATATAGTCGTTATATGATCTGTGGGCTGAGCTATGTCTGAGCTTGATAAGCCAATATACCTATTGGCCAGTCTAGTTTCTAGTTCTCATGTCAGATAGCACCAAGAACTTGTCTTAACCCAAACTAGGTGTTCAAAAAAAGAGCAATAAAAGACAGTAGTCAAAATTGCAGTCATAACAGGATTCTGAACATAAGTTTCTTTTAGGCGACGGTACCATAAAAAATGGTCTCAGCTCAGACTTGCTTTTATAGGAGACAAGATAACCTCTGATATGTGATTACCAGGGGTCGGTAAATTAGTTTATGCTTTTGGTCAGAACAGTTGCCTTTAAGTTATGAAAATCAGCCAAAATAACTTTCAGATACGTAAAAACAAATTATCAAAAGTTGGAAAAAGGTTTTTATTTGCTTGGTTATTCATGTATTATGGAATTTTTATGCAAAAGCTGCCTAATTATTGGTATTCACGATCTTCTTGGTCTTTGGGCTCAGAAATATAATAGTCTTGCTTATAAATCATCATTAAATAAAGTTTTAATTTAGGCACATATTTAGGTATAACTTCTAGGTGTAACGCATACTTTGAATCATCTTGAAATCATGGTCCACAACAAAGTAGATGAGCGAGTGGTTTCTATAATTGTTAACAACATTGTTTGAAAATCTAAGGCAATTGAATACAAAAACCTCTGTTATAGTTCATAGAAAAAGTAAATGCACCTTGAGTTGCCAATCAATACATGTTATCCAAAGAAGACATTATAAAAAAATGATTTTTTTTTAAATTGAACCATAACAAATGCGAGCTGATACTAAATGTATTTTTGTACCAGCCATCTTATGGATAGGGTGGTACAAGATGGAAAGAAATCAAGGGCTCTGTGCCTTCTAAAAATCCTTCCTCATTGTTCAAGAATTGCAAAGATAGACGCCAAATGGGTCACCCGTTTCCTTCGGTCTCTTGCCGGCCTTCAGCAGGCCCTTAGTTTGGTTCCGACATCAAGACTGTGCTCACTTAAGTTTTGGAACATTTTTTTTTTGGTGACGAACAATGCGAGGCTTATCAATTGGCTTAAGGCTATATTTAGCTCATTGACAGCACATCACTACTGAATGTGTTAATGAAAGCTTTGGGTTCAAGCCCAAACAAATCCTTGAGCGGGGGCCAACATTGTCAGACACGGCCAAAATAGCCCTTAACTTCTTTCTACCGAATATTTCTTCAAAATTTCGCCTAGGCATGACCAAAACTTTTCAATTTCATCGCAAAATTTTAGTTTTTTTATGGTTAAAATTTGTGAAGAAATGTTTTTGCCATCAATTGGTCAAAATAATTTAGAATTCAATTTTACCTAAACAGTATCTTTCCAACCCCTCGGAGTTACTTTTGTCAGAGCTGAGTGCTTAAATAATTTGAATTGGAAAAATATGAAATGTTTTCACAGCTCGTTCAACAAAGAGCTGAGGAACAACCAAATTGTTGATTGCAATAGACCATTCATTGTCATTCATAATGTTTCGTTGGTGTTGTGAGCGCTGCGTGACTGACTTTATTTCTTGACTAATAAGGCACTTGGGGCATTACACGTCAAGTGGGCACACTGGTTTGTTGACATAGAAAAACGTCACAAAACAAGTTTCAGGTGCCTAGGCCAACCAGGGCGTATTCTAGGGCCATGTCCATTTTGGGCCAAACCACTTGGCCATCGGTGTTTGAATAGCAATAACTCCGGCTGTAGTTATCAAAAATGAGATTAATTTTGACTTAACCCTTCTACTCATGTGTACTGTTCCGGAAAGGCGGCTTTTTAGCTTAAAGGACTTTAGGGCTCCCATCTCTTACAAAGGAGGGTACAAAAGTAAAAATCAAAAACGCCTCACGGAGTGTCAAAAAACCCTGCCTTTCTAGGACTCAAATAAAGGGTTGCTTCAAGACTCGTTCTTGATCTTTGATTGCTCGGCGGTGCCTATTTTTTGCTCGAGTTGAGAACCCTAACTGAGGTTCTTCAAGCTAAATGACTGATTCGCATGAGAAGCATATTGATGAAAATGTCGACCTAAAAGCTCCCGGGTTAAAATGCTCCTGCGACAATGGCCTTTTGATAGAATTGTTTTAAACGAATGTATCAATTGAAATTTGGCATGTAATGGACATATTTGTCATTTGAACTTTGACCTTTCCAAAGCCCTTTCCGATTTTCTCAATTTTTTGCGTGTGAATAGTTCTATGTATGTTCTTCATACGTTGCAGAAACAAAAGTGGGATCTCCATGGGTTTAGATTTGGCAAAGACCAGAGCGTTAACACAGCTCGAGGTGGTTTGGGCCAAATACGTTTCAGCACTTCGGTCTGAGCTGAGCTCTGGACTAGCCCAGACGCCAAAATGTTGTCGAGTTTCGAGCTGGGTTTCAGCCCATTACATGTCTAATCTCCACCCGATTTCATCGTACCTCTGGCGGCAGAAATCAGAACCATTTATGGGATGCGTGATTACGGCTCAAAAGAGAGGCCAACGTGAGCTACATCACGGACTTCTAGAAATATGGACTGCGAACGAGCTTGCCGGCAAATCGGTCTGCTCTTGGTCATAGCCACTCTGAGCCACTTTTGGAATTAAAGTAATGAAATAAGAAACGTAGATCTCTTCAATTAACGGTAGGTCAATTTTATATCATTTACCTGCAAAGTCGATCGTTTCAAAGTTATGTTGTCCAAAGCTTATGTAGCTGACCAAAAGCAGGCCGAAAATTCAAATCCTATGTAGTGTTTACTGCATAACTTTGAATATGTCTCCTGAGTTCCCTAAACATAGGTTTGGGCTCAAACTGGGCTGAGTTCATCTATTCAACAAGATCTTGTGGTCGTATCACGTGCTTATTTGGAATAAGATGAGCGGTTTAGGAGATAGGATATTTTTGCTTCCGTTTGCAGTCCATATCTCTAGAAGTCCGTGGCTACATACGCACAATGTATTTCATTCTTGGATTGGGCGCGTTATTAAACCACTAATCGAAAATAGTTCGTCTTTCCGCACTTCTGTTCGCCAAAGTTTGGGAGGAAAGAATGTGTTGCTCTTTCAATGAACACATAGGTTTTATTTTTCACAAGAGCAGGCTGGAAAATACATTCATTCAAGTGGCCAATAACGGGGCTAAGTGGCAAAAAATCTCAAAGAAATGAGTGATCACTTCTGGCTCAGAAAACAGTGTGTCATGACGGTAATCTTGAAGTATTACAGACATTGGTAGGTAGAATGCAACTAGTGTCCGAATCGATGTAAACAAACCGACAGCTAGCTGACGTGACTTAAACTATCATGGCGAATGCATTGAACCACGTATCAAGTCAGTTGCATTAGAAAATTATTCGCCCAGGTAATGTCAAAGTGAGGTCCTCGCATTCTCTGGGGTTGTGTGTCTAATTCAAAGACGTATTTCTATCAAAGATAATGTGATGATGATACAGCCCTGATGGAGAGATCCCACCGTCATCCCATCCTACGTCCAACAAACAATGGCCAAGGCACGCCTTTGTCCTGCTCATTGGGACACGCCCCTATTTCACCTGATCCAGACATGCGCCTATACAGATACAGGCGCATCCACATTTCAACATGCCAAGTTTCGATACGTCTCCATCTTAACCCGCTTCATCCCGACACGCCCCTGCCCACATCGTCTGAAGTAGAGCTGTGCTTCAGATCCGACGTTTTGGATTAGGATTGGAGAAATAGTTGGGACTCCTGTGGCTTTTATTCAGCCTCTTATTTACCGCTCGACCAATCACCATTGACTTCGTTTTGAACTAACCTGTATATCTAAGAACCTTGGTAGAATGAGTCCAAGTGAAAGAAATTTTAACACAACATTCATCTCGAAGCCACGCAGTCTCGCCGGCTTCAAGAGCGAAATCGGGTGGAGATCCAGTCGTGAGCTATTTTTTACGCTTGGTGTGTACCTTCTTAAATTCGGTCTGCACCTTTTTAAATTTGGCGTGTACCTTCTTAATTTCGGAGGGCAAATTTCTATTTTTGGTGTGCCACAAACACTTTTTGGGTACCCAGATGCGTGTGCCACTTTATAGTTTTAGTTTGCTCTTTTTTATGTTTTAATGTGTTGATAAACGTGTGCCAATTTATTCTTCTTTGTTTGCCGATTTCTATTTAACCCATTCAAAAAATTTTGAAGCACCTTGTACACGTTACTTGAATGTACTTGCCCTGGCCCGACAATAAAACTAAATCAGGGAGAAGAATTGAACAACGGATCTTGCTTATGTTAGAAACTGCGCAAACCCCTACACTACACCTTCCTCTTTAAAGTAGTACTATCTGGCATTAGGCTTTGAGCCCCTTATACTTGAAGAGAAGCATATTGCCATGTTAACGCTGCCTTTTACAACTCAGTTTTTGAAACCTTGAAAAAGTTTTGTGTTTGTGACTTGTACCTTGATATATTTTTCCCTATTCTTTATTGAAAAGTACGTCAATATTTTTAATAATCATGTGCTGACATCTTCTTTAAGAACGTTTATGAACTGATGTGCCTATAACACACACTATTGTTTTAGACCCAATGTTTTGAGATGACTCATACATCAAGTTATTCACACTATTGCTAGAACAGTCTGTGGCATTTTTGAAGTCACTCTTCAGGAGTAATCTGATATGTACATTTAGTCAAAAAAGCAAAATAATAATCATAAATGGAATCAAGGGGTTTATTTCAAGGGCCAAAATTGGCATGTTATCGCAAAGAGCTAACTTTGCTGTCACACTCTTCGACCTTTTAGTTAATGGGTACGTCAAATGCCAAAGTGTCTGGCAAAGAATTACCGTAAATTTCCAACAATTCTATAGCATGCTTTACAGCTTCGGAAATATTATTGGCCACCCTAATGTATGGGATATCTTTGGTCCATTTGTAGTGGAGAGGCAAAATTTTCCCAGCTTTACATTCCATAATAACGTGTGGAATACCTATCAAAGTGGTCAAGATATGACTGTGGAGTCGATTTGAAATCACCACTTTCCCCCTTTGAAGAAAGGATAAGCCGTTATGGAACATTGTAACTGGAATGTCCAGCTCTTGCGTGGACGAAGATCTCCAATTAACCCAATCTGCAACTTTAAATGAGATCCCAGGTGGAAATGGTAAATCCGCTGAAGCAATATTTTCCTTGTCTTGTCTTTTGTGGTACAAGATATCATAGACTGGTGGCCGCGTTCTCGAAATGGGTCCAATATGAAAAGCCATGTCTGGCACTTCTGCAAGATTAGCCAGTGGGAGAAGCTCTCGTGCCCTCGCCAAGGAAGTGGGATCACGAATGCCAATGTGAAGATTTTTGCGGGTATTGTACATTTTTTTGTAAAACGCCAAAGTGTCATTGGGATACCACGCCCAAATGCTTTGCGGAAATATAGCCATGGTATGGTTGGGAAAAGCGTTGAAATAGACTCTACGTATTATGTCTCCTGATGGGTAAGCAAACATTCCGCCACCTCCTTGGAACATAATCAACACATCGGAAACGTTATATTGACCGATTATGTCTTTGGCATGCTGAAGTGCGTTTAGGGATTGCTGATGCAGATTGTAATAAATGACTTCTGTACCATGAATACGTTTCATTAGCATCATTTCGCCCACTGTGATGGCCGGATCACCTTTGTTTTCGTAATCAGCCAGTTCAATGATAGCTACTTTGGGAAATCCTTGCAAAAGTTTGGTGTAGTATTCAATATGGACGAGTTTGATTTCATTGACCACTCTGTCCCTGATTAAGTGATGTTGCTCCAAAAGGCTTAGATTGGTGTTAGTATGATTTTGGTACTTTGTAATTGTTGAGATAACAGGCTTGACGCTAGGGCTCATCGGATTAGGATCCCAAAGAGCTGTAATTTGGAAGCCAACTAGAAGCAACCCCAAAATTATCGATGGAAGCGTATGGCACTGTTCTGAAATGAAAAGATGTCTGCCTTAAAGACTCTTCAAGTTGCTTTATATTTGATTCCTCAGTACATACCGGACGACATCGCTTTTTGATTTGATTTTCCCACTCCGCCAGACTGACCACTAAAATGAAGTGTCATACCCGCAGCAGCCAAAATGAGACCCAACCAATTAAAAGTTGTTTTGACAACATCACCAACCAGCACGAAAAAAAGCACCACCAAAATCCGTTTAGTGACATTGAATACAGCATGGGTGATCACCGACACAAACGATAATATTCCTGTGATTGATAGGTGAGTATAACTAAGATGGAACAAAGAACTCATAACTGCATAGCAGATTAGTTGAAAAACTTGTACAGTCTGGCAAGTAACAATCAAGCCAACAATAGAAAGGATCCAATAGACAATCAACCCCGCATCTTGGAGGCTTCGAATGGATAAAACCACGTTTTGGGACTTCAACTCTTTCATGTAGATATTTCTCAAACCGTAAGACACATTGGAAGATATGCCCCAAATGAGACCTAAGCTCAAGGAACTAATAGATTGTGTATCCTCAAGAAATATCAGCACACCAATACAAATCACGGGCAGGGTGAAAACGTGCATTCGGGATAAGGGCGTTTTGAAGAATACTTTTTGTAAGAGGCAAGTTGTAATGGGCTCCATGACTTTTATGCTCATTGCGTCCGAGGCATCAACAAACCAGAGACTAGAATAGAGAAGGTTGCCATAATTTTAGAAATGTCCAAATACCTACTTAAATCTAATAGCAGAGACATGCTATTTAAGAAATTTCGATGTTGCACCCCCTCTCCCTTATAAGATGGAAAATTTGCAGATATAATTTGCATCACGATTTCTTGTATCTTTGAGAGAAGGAAATATTTTCATTCCCTTGCACAAAAAGCAACTTGTTTAAAACACTTATTTAAGATGGTGCATAATCACTGGAGATGGGGGAAAAATGCAATCGCATATTTTGCAAATTTGATGCAAAACTTGGTAATATTGCATATTTTGGCACATTTCCAGATTCAGCAATTTTCTTTGCATATTTTGAATGTTTTTGGGGATAGAGTACATTAAATCAACCAAGAAGATACCACCACACGGTGTTCGTTCAAAAAGCCCTATCAGGTTTCCAGAGACATCCCCAAGCACTACTTGGCATTGTTCTACCTCAAAAAGCCATAGGGAATGACTTTGATTTTATTGCTTTATGGAATTCTAGCCCACATAAAAAACTTATCTACCAAAAACATTACTAAAATTAAAATTTTCCAAAATCTATTTCATGCAAATTGGGAGCACACTTAGTTAGCTCTTGAATAGGGGATGTCAAGTAAAGGAAATTCAAGAAAAAATGTGGTCCGGCACCCTGGTTTTGGGTATTTTGAGGAGAGAGAACTAAGACAAACATCACAGTCAACTCGCCCCATTCGCCCATTGAATTTTCAATAATTCAGTGATTTTGAGCGAGTTGTGTTACAAAACCCTACTAAATGAGCATGTTTGGTGTTAATCAGTGAATGCACTATCAAATTGGCTCAATACCACAATGCTAATTGCCTATACAAGTATGTAAAATGGAAAAAATGTCAAAATCCAATGCATGCACAGTGCGGTTTGGTTGGGCATGTTGTCTTTGATTTTTCTCCATGGAATAACGTCAGTTGTTCATGAACGCGTTTACTTGAGTAGCCCTATATAAATGCTGTCACCTATTTCTCTGGTACTTAGTTAAATGGAATTTAATGGTCCAAATTTTATCATTATTGGCCCCAAAATGCCCCAGTTATATTGTGGAACACGTGTTTCCATGTTGTGAGTCTTCCCGGAAGTTGTACTTTATTTTGTTGTCGTTTTCATCGATATTGTTCACAGATATCCCTGCCGATGTCCACACAATATGTGAATTCAAGTTCTCTTAATATCAATTTCAATTATTACAAATCTGAACGATTATTTTCCTTTTCTTGCATGGTTTAGAATTAAATTAAAACCTTATATAACCATATCTAAAGCCGTCAAAAAAGCATATTTTTGAAAATTCATTTTAGAACCGTCCAAAGGACATCTAGTTGAGCGTTCACTCAAAACTTCACAAAAATCAATGAAGTCTTTCAGAAGCTATTTTTATCAGTTTCAACAAGTCTTCAAGAAACGACAAAATCTATGACATTGTTTGTTGTATTTATTGTCTTCAGAATTCAAATGAATGCGTACCTAAGTGTACACATGATGATTGCAAAACACATTTTCAAAGATTACACTTTTAGTGTGTTTTAAGTGACATTAAATAGCATTTTTAGCTATTGTGAAAATATGCAAGAAAAAGAAAAATACTCTTTCGTTTTTTGTGATATTTAAATTGGACACCAAATATTTATGAAATTGAAGTAACTGGTGTAGCCGAGCGGTCTTAGGGGCAGTGATCACTAGGCAACAAGCCTTTCTGTAGAAGATTGACGTACGTTTAGAGAGCACCTTCAAGCCCTCGAGAATCCAGGCTAGTTAAAACAATGAAGTCCAACTCTCTTTTTTCTCGGGCTCCTTCATTGTTCAATTGGCTGCCTATAAATATTCGTAGGGAATACGTAGGCCTTGTTGATCCGGTAGCATCTTTCAAGTCAGACTTGGACAAGTTTTTGACTAAAATTCCCGATCAACAACAAACTAAGGTTGCGTGATTTTTGTAATTAGGTTGCGCAACAGCACACCTTCGTCATTCATAGTACAAATGCCAAGATTAATGTCTTAAGACGTAACAATTATGAAGAACGCATAAAAGGAAAGTCTTGTATCGACGCCTGGAATGAACGAGAAGTCTCAAGTCATCTCAAGATAGCTGCATCCACCATCCATTTCCGGCACTTGAATTCTGTTACTGACACGTTCTCGTTCTCGTTCCAGAAATCTCCCGTCTATTTCCCATCAACCACCCGTCGTCATCGGATTGACGCTACTCAATTATCAATCCGATGATGGGTAGTTCAAGTCAATCCGATGATCCGATCCGTCAGTATGGTAGCAATAAATGTGATTGTAAGCCCCAATAAAATAAGGGGGGCTTAGCTGCAGGACTTTGTTACTGTATGTTCTTACGAATTGCATTTACCTTCTTGCATTAGTTCTATGAATGACGTAGGATGGGCTGTTGCGCAGCCTAATTACAAAAATCACGCAGCCTTAGTTTGTTGTGTTGTTTTTGTGTTAACACAAAGACCTGATTACACAAAGACCTGATTACCGATATTTTCAACATTGAGGAGAGCAAAAAGTGATTGCTTTTGCCTGCTCAGATCAGCCCCAATGTTTTCTCCTACCCTTCTAAAGACTATTTCTAAAATTTCATACGGTAGAGAGTTTGGAGTTACCCAAATATGCTGTCTAATGGACATCCTGACCGTCAAATTCATTTTGTACGCCAAGCAAGGTGTCACGCCATGTGTCACTTAAGATGTTTTCCAGGATAAAAAGCATTGTAAAATCAAACCTATTCAAACTAGATCACTGAAAATTTAAGGATTAAATGATCAATTGTATGAAAGAGCGACTAACCAAGATACACTTCTTGTGCGCATTTGAAGCTAGATAATGAAACAACGATAAAATCTGACTTGCATGCATAGTATGTATTGCTTTTGGGTGCCATAGAAATAGTGTAAAGCCAAAGTTTCTGTTTAGCACACTGTTAAGCAAAATGGCACATATCAAGGGCTAGGTGCCTGGCTCAGGCAACCAGCAGGAAGCAACAGGAGGGTGCAACATTTTCCTCGACACACCCCATAACTCATAGACTCATTGTCAATGTGTACAAATGCATTGAAAAGGCACTTTTCATTAGATATCATCACATCAACCAACCGATACCAACCGATGTATTTCTACTTTTTCAAAAAACTATCTCTAACATATTCCGATGTTTGTTTTACCAAATAGCTACGTACCTGAAATTGGTACTTAGTGTACCAATTGCATGAGTTATCAAGACAACGATCCGTTTGCCATAAATGTTGGTAGAACCTGTCGTCGAGGGCTTTAGTTCGCAAATGGAGTACATACAAGTCAATTGTAAGATGGTGATAATGAAAGAGCCTGAATATTGCAAGTTATGACCCCCGGTCAAAAATTCCTTTGCAAAGAAATGACATCCAAAAGATGCTGTAGTCCACAACACCACCGTTAAAAACATTGAAAAATGCTCGCGCATTTTTCAAAGATGGCTCTGCTTGGATGCGATATGAAAATGTGTTGTCTGTCAAGACCGTTCAAGCTCTCTGAAAAAGCAGGAGGAAAAAGATAAAAAATCAGACCATTGTCTTGAGCTTTCAACTGGAGCGTACTTTGTTTTGGGTGACGAACACGCACTTGTAAATTTTCGGTAACTGTGTATAAGTATATCCCAAAATGTTGCATTGTTAAATCTAGTATGTATTGTTAAACGTGTCCTCCAGACGATATCAATCAAAGCAAGCAAAATACGGAATAAGGAAGGAGGAAAAAATTCCAAAGAACAGACCCTCTCTGATTACTCAATTTGCATGGGTCTCCTGCTGGGAATTGCTAATGGATTAAAGTTGTTCAAAAGTGGACTTGATACCTCATTAGATAAAATTAACGCCATTAGGACTAATTCCAATCAAATTGGTTTTTGGCGTTTTCAAATTATCCCCTGATTAATGCAACGCACAAAGAATTGCAATTTAAATTAAAATCAATTAACTAGACGCAAATGTTACCACAGCTTGGTAATTTGAGCACCCTCAAGCCCTCGAGAATACGGTACCGGTGCTAGCCCAAATAAACAAATTATGAACTTTGGTTTCAATAGTACAGGGGATTACATTCCCTGTAGCGGTTAGAAAGGCCCGTGAAAAAGCGAATAACAAAATGCAATGACTTACTCGTCACTGATGGAATTAAGTAAATAATCAGGGGTGTCACTTGTTCCTCTTCACATTCACTAAAAGTTAAGAAGGGTGTAGACATTTTGCGGTTTTAGGCCCTCTTTTTTGCAAAAGTATCGATAACGGTAACGCATTACTTTTTCTAAAAAGTATCGTTAACGGTAACATTTAACTTTTTTTCCCTGTCCTTTACCAATGTCTGGGACAAGCTTATGGAGCGCTTGGTGAAAGATCGGCTCTGGGTGACCACCGAGTTGTGGTCTATTGGAAACCGAACAACGCGTTTTTTCCTTGGTAAATAAGGCACATCGAAGCTCCTAGAGTTCAACAAGTTCGAATTACAAGCGATGGAGAATAGGAAGAAGGTCCATAATTTCACCTAGATCTTTCCAAAGCCTTTGACAAGGTCAATTGGGAAGTGCTGCTCAGTAAGCTTGCGAAGCTGAGAAATGGAGGGATGACTTGGAGGTGGATGGGGTCTTTTCAGATTGGCATAGCGTGTCTTCTGGAATTCCTCAAGGAAGCTGCTTGGTCCCCTTATTTTCTTCCTTTACATGAATGGTTTGGCTGACAATAAGCCGTGACAATAAGATGTGTTTTCTCAAATTGACCGACGACTCCAAACAATGCTGTGCCATCTCCAATTTCACGAATCTTGAGTGGTCTCTTTGAAATCGAGTAGTCTTCAATGTCCCAAAAGCTAAGTCCTGCGCTTTGGCCAGAGTGAGAAGGCCATGCCTATACACATTTTGTCCAATAACCGATGCTGAATTGGTAACGAACCTTGGGATCTATTGTGATGGAAAACTGTCGTTTTCGACCCATTGTGCTAAGGTGGCCAGTAGCGTTAATTCGGTGATTAGAATGATTAAGCGGTTTTCTCCACTCGTCGTGTTTGCGCGCTTATATCTTTGTACACCATCTACGTTCGACCAACTCTTGAATATGCTTCTCCTGCTTAGTCTCTGGTGCTGAACTATTCTTGTGAAGTTCTGGAGTCTATTCAAAGAAGAATGACGAGGCTTTCGGTGGAGTCCATTGGTTGGGAAAATCCGGATCGACTTTTGCATAATATGCAATGGCAGCATAATTGTTAGGAATGTCTTTTCTACGGAGGACGCGATCCGGAAGGTCGATCACGTGTCGGAAAGGATCCCCAGATGATGCGAGAGATTCGTAAAACTTTACCAGAATCTTCTTCCCGGTGACATTCCTTCTTTATGTGGAACATGGATCAACAGACCTCGCTTCCTCTGAGTACTCGTTTGGTTCAAACTGTCTCGTCCTTCAAGAAGCCGGTTGGCACAAAGAGAACAGACTCAGACTAATGTACAAATAGTCCAACATGCTTCCTCTCTTCTTGTCTGAGTTGTCCGTTATTCGGACATTTAGGCAAGCGCTGGTACCACCAAACAAACTTGCCTGCCAATGCCAGTGATGCAAGAACTGGTTTTAACGAAGCTGACCTTTCCCAAATAGCAATGTGAAATAGGGTAAGCCTCGCAAAAAACATGTTTGAAGCTCCAAACTTGCATCGCTGACACTGGTACCAGCACCAAAGGAACCTGCAAGAGCTTGCCTAAACGCCCCCATATGGTATGTGTCTAGAGCATTATGAACCTAGAACTGTACCTATGCCCATATCGTTTACTTTGAGACAATACTGCGTTGCGGTTGGGCGATATTTTCCTTCCGTTCTTTCTTTCTTTCTTTCTTTCTTTCTTTCTTTCTTTCTTTCTTTCTTTCTTTCTTTCTTTCTTTCTTTCTTTCTTTCTTTTCCTCTCCCATTATTCGTGGATTTTGTTATGTTCAACATGCCGATTCTTGTACTTGGTAAAATGACCATGTAACCCTTGTTCGACTTTTTCAACGCATCCATTGTGTTTTAGTACCAAATTCGATGCGTTCAATTACGAGCTCGAGCTCTCTTTGTCTTCTTGAATCCATGTGATAATGGTACTTTGGTGTTTATCAAGGCCATTATCATTACCCAAATGGCGCGGTGGTCAATTCTGAGAGCACTATAATTGCTGTAATAAAGGTCGAATCGGAGCTCAAATATGAGTGGGTCTATTGAGGTTCACAACAAACAGTTACTTGCATGGCAAACAGTAGAGTGCCAAAAATAGAATATGAAAGCGCAGTTTGCTATACTTACTATGTCCTCTGACAGAAAATTGATACATCAGCTCATCTTAATTAGTTTGCTCTAATTTTGGGCATGTTTAGTCAAAAAGGGGGGAAAAATGAAATAACTAAAAAATAATGAACAAACCCTTTCTGCAGCGAAAATCTCATCGGACAATTTTCTGCCCCTTTTGGTTATCGTGATTGCTTATATGATGTACATATATCGATATCAATAGTGCAATTTATCCCATACCTGACTGAGGTGACTCGAATTGAATTATGGGTCTTAATCCAAATTGGTTGACGTATACTATAGTGCTGCCTTGAGCCTTTCTATAGTAACTAGGTTACGTTGCCAATATCAACGGCAAACTAAAAGGTAGGAGAAATTGCACTTTGCAAATCGGAGCTCAAATATGAGTGGGTCTGTTGGGGTTCACAACAAACTGTTAATTCCATGGCAAACAGTAGAGTGACAAAAATATAATATGAAAGCGCAGTTTGCTATACTTATTATGTCCTCTGACAAAAAATTGATATATCAGCTCATCTTAATTAGTTTGCTCTAATTTTGGGCACGTTTAGTCAAAAAGGGGGGAAAAATGAAATAACTAAAAAATAATGAACAAACCCTTTCTGCAGCGAAAATCTCATCGGACAATTTTCTGCCCCTTTTGGTTATCGTGATTGCTTATATGATGTACATATATCGATATCAATAGTGCAATTTATCCCATACCTGACTGAGGTGACTCGAATTGAATTATGGGTCTTAATCCAAATTGGTTGACGTATACTATAGTGCTGCCTTGAGCCTTTCTATAGTAACTAGGTTACGTTGCCAATATCAACGGCAAACTAAAAGGTAGGAGAAATTGCACTTTGCAAACCAACTGTGTTGGCTTTTAAGATAGTGCAACGAATAGTTGAGGTGATTAAAAACGTCTGTCTGATACTCCAAGGGAAAACTGCAGTCATCGAAAAATGAAATTAACACTTCTCACGGACAAAGAATCCAGAATATTGAGATCATATTCTGCTATATTGCTTCATTTATCATTGTTTATCACTAGGGCCACTCCAACACCATGTAGTGGTAGATAAAGGAATATAGTGATAAGTAGGGCCAAACATGCATGTCCCAGAATGTTCTTAAACATGAAAGTACAAAATAGGTTGCAAATATAGTAACAGCCGGTTGCATTTATATTCCATCCATCCATTTTGAATAGCTCTGACTCTTTTATTTTCAGTTTTTAGTTGAACACTATGTTAAAAGTTGGAACGCAATTTGATTGTGCAGTACACTTTTCCTTTAAAAGTCAGACTCATCTTGACATGTGTTCATGGGCTATCAGTAAACGGCCTAGAGATGGATGACTAATTTGGAAAACATTGGCCTGCTATCAATTTCAAGAAAAACATGAAAGCAGTGTAATCTTAACAGGATTTTCAAATTGGAGAGGAGATGCTCTACCAATACCATACCACATCTGACCTCTTCTCCCCGGGTATAGTAGGTTCAAATTATGTTGATGAGTGTTATTCTGGCAGAATTTTCCTTTTATTTGACCATTGCTTCATTGGAAAGCATAAATAGCATTACGGCCCTCCAAAAAGGGTCGGTGCACATGTTTTGACAAGAATAATTACAATTTATTATCAAAATTCAGGTGATTTTTGATGCAAATTTGTTGTCAATAAAGACCATATTTATATGCAAGTTTTTACAGGTCCTAGTGAAAAGTAAGATTCCTTTGACTGATAACAGCATGAAAAAGTTTGAATTAAAAAAGGTTTTGAAGGGCTTTAAGGTAACTATGGATCATAAAGACAAGGTGGATTTTAAAGTGATGTTTTGAGCCATAAAATGTAATTTGTATAGGATCCATCTAACGATAAAAAGTGATGAAATTGACAAAAGAGGTAATAAAAACAGTCTAATTTTTTGGATGTTTGGATGTAGCCACTCACCTCTGATGGTTATGTTTGCAAAAAGTTAGGCGTTATGATTATATCAAAGCTTTCCGTTGTTACTCATCAGAGCATTGACGTGTGGCACTTTTGCATGCTCTGTAAGCTTGAGTATAACTCGTCAAATCTTCAATTCTTAATCTCATGCAAAATTCAAACAAAAGACGATTAAAAAAATGCTTTCTGGAGGGTTCCAACGTGCTTTAATTTTAGTTCCTTTCAAACATGAACCTGACTTCATTCTGCTCACTGAAACTTGATTGCACCCTGGTTTATCAAATAATGAAATTGAATTTGGGCAGTACAAAATTGTAGTTAGGAAGGATAGAAAAGATACTCGGCTTGGTCGTGGTGGTGGTGGTGCCATTTTAGCAAAGAGTTTGTTAATTTGCGTTAAGATTAATATTCCTATTAGCAACGGTTGTAGCATTAGTTTTCAGAATGAGAAGTTAGCATGTACTCCTAATTCTAGTCTTACTACTAATTCTACTCTTAATCCTAGTTCTCCTAATGTGTGTGGTGAAGATAGAGAAGCTTTGAACTCGGTTCTTGGGTCAATTAGCAACGATTGTGTAGTTGTAGGTGACATCAACTACCCACTAATTGATTGGTCCACAAACTCTGGCCAAATTGCTGCAGACCTACGTTTTCTCAATGCTCTAGGCGATGGGTTTCTGACTCAGCTCGTGCAGGGACCCACACACGTAGCCGGTAACATCCTGGATTTAGTGCTAATTAACTCTTCCGACCTCGTTCACTTTGTTGAGTGTAGACCCGAACTGATCATAAGTGATCACATTCCACCACTTTTCGGACTTGTCTTAGCGATTAGTTGCAAAGAAAAGCCCTCGCAAATGCTGCCTGACTTCGGTAGAGCTGACTTTAATGGCTTTAAAGAGTACCTGAGAGGTTTTGACTCGAATCAACTTGTGTTTACGTTCTCATCGACGTTTGAGGCTTGGAGTAGCTTTAAATGCATCCTGCAGCAGGGTTCTACCTTCATTTGTTCCATTCCGACGAACAAGAAAATACAATTTTCGAACCTATTTGTGAGAAATTCTAATTTCGGTGAAATCAATCGACTATTCAGCAAGATGGAATGATAATCATGACCTACCTACCTCTGTATTGTCTAGTTTAAAGGAACCTGTATTTCCTTGTTCGCATATCAGTCGTTCAGTTGCTCCTCCCATTACTTTGGAGCCGGAGTGCTAGGGCCACCTTGAGTTTGAGCTCATCGCGTTGTTCCCGTTGTAGTGTGATGGCATGGTGCTGTTCTTACTCCATCCCCCAAAGTCACAGGTGTCGGATTCAGTGTTGCCCCAGTCTCCGGATTTCGTGGCACCACCTCGTCTCCCATAATGCAATCCGAATTACGTAGGATCAATATTGATCTTGGCAAAGACCTGCTTTTGGATTTTTCTGAGGGCAGATTAAGAAGCAGGTTGCTGAGTAGGGAAGTATCTCTTCAAGTAGGCCAGAATTAACGTGTGGTCAGCTCCCACGTGCTCCTTCCTTAACATGGCACACCATACGTCTTGAGTATGTCCAAGGCCAATCCTTGTAAGAGAGGCTTTGAAGAACCTTTTGCTATGATACCAGGCACATTGGCATTATCCGTGAAATGGAGTATGGATTGCCCCATAAATTCCCGAGCCCGAAGGAAGTACAGCTCCCAGAGGGCCACAAGCTGTCGGTAGGTTGAGCTTTGGGCTAACTCGAATTTTGAAAATTTCCTGTGCACCATAAGGGAGTCTGCACATGAAGCTGAACATGATGATGCATAACTTGTGGTTGACC
>NC_081451.1:4331380-4387035 GCF_007210705.1 Tigriopus californicus
TCTCCACATGTGTAGATCCGCCTTGGGAATAGGGTTGTTGTCCTGAATGCCGAGAACTTGCCTCAATAGTTTCAGAACAATCTTGGCCGTCATTGCCGCTTTGGGGACGATTGGTTTGGCGCACAATTTTTTGAACACCCTTGAGGAAAAGTACCACTTGACAATGTTAGCAAGGTGCTTGAAAATATCCAAACTCCTCTTGATTTGCCGCCATAGCTGAGGTGTGCATCATTACCACGTTGTAGCTTCCCGAATCCTTGAGAATTTGGGTCAAGTAGCCAGAATTAACGTGTGGTCAGCTCCCACGTTCGCATGATCGTGAAGAGTGGTAAAGAGTTAAGTGTTGGAGGAGATGGTTCTTTATTGAAGCTCTAGACCGAAGTGGCCGGCTGCATGAGCAAAAGCTGTACCAGCTGACCGGCAAGCTCAGAACTGTACATGATTAACTGAAGTGAACAAACATGCAATCATCCCACACGTGCTCCTTCCTTAACATTGCCCACCATAAGACTTGAGTATGTCCAAGGCCAATCCTTGTAAGAGAGGCTTTGAAGAACCTTTTGCTATAATACCAGGCACATTGGCATTATCCGTGAAATGGAGGGTGGATTGATTGCCCCATCAATTCCCGATTTTGGAAATTTCCTGTGCACCATAAGGGAGTCTGCACATGAAGCTGAACATGATGATGCATAACTTGTGGTTGACTCACAACGAACATCGAGTGCGGCAAGGCTCGTGGCTGATGCGTCAGATGCGATCACTCTTGAAGGTGTAAGAGACCGTTTCTGATATGGGAAAGCCATTGAGTTTTGGTAACAGCTCCAAAAGGGTCTGAATCTCTGCTTTCATGTTTTCTGATATCTTCGCAAAAAAATTCCAAGCAATCGTGCTTTCCTCCGCCACAAAGTGGTGTCCCTCCCTTCCGAGCAGCCTAGCTCATGGCCCTAACGCAAGTCAGCAAGCGGTAAATTTGCCATAGAATGAAGCAATTCTTCTGACTTTGACTTTTTGCTGAAGCTGTATCCATTTACCAAATGAGGTATTTGCCTCTACTTTCTGATTTGAAATACAGTACTTTATTTCCGTAAGGTCGTGAACTAAGCAAAGAAATGCTCCTCTTTGAGTTGGCTCCCAAATCCCCTTTCCGGGTTTGATTTTCCATCCAGCTTGCACTAGCGTCTCTCTTGCAAGGCGAAAAAACCTTGAGCACTCCACTGAAGTCCTGCGTACAATTCTCATATTATCTGCTTGTATATGGTTCATACATCTGCTGTTGAATATAGACACTCGAACTTCGGTTCTCCATCTAGAAAAATCGGTCAGCTTTCTTCTTGTGTCACGCCCACATAACACTCATGTTGTTCCAATTTTCAAATCTTGTTGAATTTTTTGATATCCATGAAGCCCTTCCTCCTAGTCAGGACGGGCTCCGAGCACATTTTAGCACGGTTACCCAACTGCTTGAACATATAGAGCAGGTTATTGAGGGACTGGAGAGCCATGAATCATTCGATGTAGTTTATCTCAACTTTGCCAAGGCCTTTGACAATGTAGATCATGGCCTTTTAGTTAACAGGCTCCATGAGATTGNTCCTGTGCACCATAAGGGAGTCTGCACATGAAGCTGAACATGATGATGCATAACTTGTGGTTGACCCACAACGAACTTTGAGTGCGGCAAGGCCCGTGGCTGATGGGTCAGATGCAATCACTGTTGAAGGTGTAAGAGACCGTTTCTGATGTATGTGAAAGTTTTGGTAACAGCTCCAAAAGGGTCTGCATCTCTGCTTTCATGTTTTCTGATATCTTAGCAAAAAAGTTCCAAGAAATCGTGCTTTCCTCCGCCACAAAGTAGTGTCCCTCCCTTCCAAGCAGCCTAGCGCATGGCCCTAACGCAAGTGAGCAAGCGGTAAGTTTGCCATAGAATGAAGCAGTTCTTCTGACTTTGACTTTTTGCTGAAGCAGTATCCATTTACCAAATGAGGTATTTGCCTCTACTTTCTGATTTGGAATGTAGTGCTTCATTTCCGTAAGGTCATGAACTAGGCCAAGAAATGCTCCTCTTTGAGTTGGCTCCCAAATCCCCTTTCCGGGTTTGATTTTCCATCCAGCTTGCATTAGCGTCTCTTTTGCAAGGCGAAAAAACCTTGAGCACTCCACTGAAGTCCTTCCTACAATTCTCATGTCGTCAATATACATGGTAATGAAAATCCCCATTGACTTGCAGTACGCTACATGAGGTCTGAGGATTTTAGAGGAGAATTCCCAAATAATGACATCCTGGAGTTGCCCAGAAACCTGAAGAAGTTCGAGTTGTTTACATAGTGAAGCGCTTTGCTCATTCTTGGAAGAAATCTTATGTCAGTTTGAATTGTCCCGGTATTAGTTGATTAAAATTTGTTCTCACTAACTTCGAAAAGGAGAGAAGACCCCATTTAACAACCTCAAACCTTCGTCGAACATTCTTTGTATTTCAAATTTGTTCTGAATTGTTCTGGGGCATAATGTCACCTACTCTGTGATTACAAAATAAGTTCATGGTTTTGAGATCGAGGGGCATTAGTGGCCAGGTGCAAAAGCCCCATGACACTTGAAGCAGCTCTTAGCACTGCCTCTACCCCCTAAACCGAAGCCTCCGCCAAAACCTCCATCAAACCCATGGCTCATGAATCCAGAGTTGCTTTGTCTGGGTCCGGCGCTTCCCATAAAGTACGGCCCCGGGTTGACACCGGCTGCCATGTTAGTATTGAAGCCCAGAGCTTGATTTGGGAAGCGACCTCTCCTGTCTTCACTATAATAGTCTCGGCCACGTTCTCGGCCTCTCATTGGTTGGGTGTCCAAATTGTTTTCACTTTACTTCGTTCTTGTTTTCCTTCTTTCGAGTTTTTCAATCTCGGCAGCCCTCCTCGCTGCCCGGTCCGAGAAGATAGCAATCCCTTCATACCTTTTGATATAATCAGTTACAGCCGTTGACTTTGTTTTCTTGTTAATCGCTAATACAAGCTGCTGTTCGTGAGTCAATGATGCCTTGATTGGTTGGAGTTGCTCTAGACCCTCATTAAAGATAATGTGAACCTTCACAAGCCTTGATAGGGAGACTTCATCAGAAATGCCTAACAGTTTGCTAAGCGTCTCCACATCTTCAGTTAATCCGGACTTTTTGAGTTTCTTTTCCATACCAGAAAGCGCAAACTTGACCAAGGCATTTTGCTTGACAATTCGCCGCAATCTCTTGAATTGTCCCGTTGACGTGTAAGTTTCATTTTGGAATGGGAGGCTGCAACGGCAATTCTATAATTTTAACCGTTGAATATCTGATTAATCACCGAGGAGGCAACCTTCCCACTGAGTGCATTGATCCATACAAAGGAAAGGAAAATCCAGACCAATGTCTCTCAGAGTATTACAACGTCAATGCGGGTGCCAAGGTAATCATCACATTTCCTTCTTAGTTGGTCTTGACATTGTTTTTACGTGCGATACATCTTGGGTTCTTATTTAGGTCACTGATTACTACATATACCCCAATGTCGGTGAGGAAAATCTGAAATATTTGGTGGCCACTCATGGTGCAGTTATTGTAGAGATGATCAGTGAAGGAGCCTTGAAAACATTTCAAAATCAAGGAGGGGGTGTCTTTGATACTTGTGTACAGTGAGTATTAAACAATCACTAGAAGTAATTTGGACCATCTTATTTCAACAAGTTCCACCTTTTTCTTCATGGAAAAAGCGAGTCAGTCAGGCCAGGCCATGCCGTGACCATTGTTGGATATGGCGTTAGTAATGATGTGCCTTATTGGTATGTCTGTCAAAAACTCTTGGGGAGCGAAATGGGGGGAGGAGGATGGCTACTTCAAAATAAAGCGAGGCAAGAATTGCAACGCGATCGAAAATGTAAGTAATTGGGAAAATCTAAAAACGCATTTCAGTGAAGACTATTGCGAAAAGAACGTTTACGTATTAAAAGTCCAACATGTTGATTGCACAATTCAAAAGAAAAGTAACATTTTTATGTGCATATGAGCATTTTCATGAGCAATGAGTCCATGCAACTAACAGTAAAATGATCCAGCTTAAGGTTAAAAAATGGTCGACTTTTTTTGCATCTTTCAAATGTAATTCTAAGAAAAGGATGAACTAACAAACACCATTGACAACAAAATATCGCAATGCAAGGCTGATTTCCATTGAGGAAAAAAGCACTTTCTTACGCATTATGACAATTTTCTCGTTAGATGGGTGTATGAAAATCTAAAAAGTGTTTTTTTTTTAATCCATGACCAAGTGTTTTTGTCATACATAGCAAATTGATTTATGAAGCAAAGTAATGGAAAAACAAGTTTGATATACTCCATGCTATGCAACCCTTACTTTTGCAAGAGTTTGTCTAAAAGTTGAATTTCACCAGCTGGCGAGAACAAAAGCTTAGCACAATTCTTAACCGCTACTTAATGTGGATGCAAACGGAAATGAAAAAATGGAAATGAAAATTGAAATGAAAGAAACTGACTGTTTGCGTTTTGAAGAACATTTGATTCAAGAATATGAACATTTGCACACAAACCAAGTTTTTTTCCAATGCATCAATGAAATAGCGTTTTTTGATGAATGGCATATCCCAAAATAATCTTTTCTTATTCCCTTACACCAAGAGAAAAACTTAAAAACAAAGATGAGCGATGGTTTTTCATACAGAAATCAACAGTCATCTTATTACGACAAAGATATTGGGTGATTCGAGGGCGAGAGGCGGTCAAGAAGTCCAGACTTCCTTGTCGACATTGCCAAATTCAAACAGCCCAACCTTTAGTCCAAAAAATGGCTAACTTACCAAGAGAACGACTAGCGGTGGAAAAACCGACTTTTTACCATTGCTCCGTTGACTTTTTTGGACCATTGGAGGTTCTTGTGCTTCGGAATCGGATCGAGAAACGTTGGGGTGCAAGTTTCACGTGTCTAACAACCCGAGCAGTGCACCTTGAAAGTGCCCCTTCGTTGTCGACGTAAGACTTTCTACATGTGTTTCGAAACTTCATTAACACTCGGGGTCAGCCAGAAACGATGTATAGTGACAATGGGACGAATTTCGTAGGTGCAGCGAACTTGATGGGTGAACTGGAGAGGAGCGACTCAAGAGGAATGAAATGGAAGTTCCAACCTCCTGGAGCTCCACACTTCGGAGGGGTGCACGAATCCTTAGTCAAATCGGCAAAGCGAGCCATGGTCAACGTCCTTGAAGAGGAACAGGGATCTAACCGGCATTTACGAGATAATGAATTGAGGACAGTGTTGTGTGAAGTGATGGGAATGCTCAATTCCAGACCGCTGTGTTACGTCAGCTCAGAACCTCAGGACGTGCAAGTGCTCACTCCTAACCATTTTTTACTGCTCAGATGTTGTATGGAAATCCCTGAAGGCACTTATGTATCGACAGACACTAGGCACCATTTCCAGTACGTGCAGGGCATAATTGAACGGATTTGGAAGAGGTGGACACTGGAGTACCTCCCATCCATTACTGCCCGCAAAAAGTGGACCAATTTACAGGACAATCTGTTACCCGGAGCAGAGGTTCTTTTGATCGGTGGAAGCGAACCACGATCAAAATGGATCGTGGGAAGAATCAGTGAAGTCCATCCTGGAAAAGATGGTTTCCACCGTGTTGCTACGATCGACACTGGAAGTGGTGTCATGACTCGGCCTATCACCAAAATATGTTTGTTGTCGAAAACACCCAGTCCTTGAAAACTTTCTCGCAATGGTGGGGGAGGATGGTCTGGCGAAATATCAGCTCTTTGAGAGGTTCAGGATGTTTGGTGTGATATTATTGCGAGAAGTTTTGTACGTGAACGACGACGAGGAGAGGAGGTGGAGAGGAAGAAAGAGAAGAAGTGATTTTTTTATGTTTTGAGTGAAAACCCACGGAAATATATGCGTTCCTTGGATCGTTCAATCAATGGTCAAACCCGATTTCAGCAAGTAGTTTAGATGCGGAGAAATCCGCGTACCCAGTGATCCTTGCCTTCCTTCCTTCCTTGTAAAATCTATTGCCTTCTTCATTAAAAGGTTAAAATTATCGAACACTAGATAAACAAGGTTTGCTTGCCATACTTCTAGCATTGCGACAAATGCTGACTTTTGCTCATCTAACATCTCCTTCACTTTTAACTTATTTGCCACCAGAGATCAAAAAATGGCAGAAACTAACTTCCTTTCACCCGGACCTAACTGTTCGACATACTCTACAAAGGTCATGATGTAGGGGCGGGACGTCATTTTGCTCGTGGTCACCATTGAGATCTTGCATCTGAAAGAACCAAGGCGTATTGATCGTCTTAGTTTTTTGGCACAAGTCAGGCAGGATTGGACTGAATTCACTCGCACCACTCGTGGGGTCGTCGTGAATAATGTCATTTTAGCACGCCCTCCATCCCCCACCCCCGAGAGGGATCATCGTAAAGATTGCGAGGAGATTTCTCTCTAGTTGCCGTCTGATGATGACGGGTGGCATTTTCCTTGGTTTTCGTGGACTCCACGTTGCGACGCCGACCTCGATTATGTGAAGCAGATCCTGAAGAACCCTACCATGGGTTGGAAATCAGTTCCCTGATGATGTTTCAATGAAGGCTCCGTGGGTTTACATCTGGAAATGGTTCGCCATTCAACCGGAGCGAAGTCAAGCCAGAATTGGCTTGCCGATCTCCTTTTTCATTGTCCAGTTCTGGATTGCTAATCATTTCGATTGATTCTTTTGTCTTGTGATGGCGATGAAATTTCTCTGACTGACAGTGTCTTGCGATATGATCCTCAATCTTACATCTGAAGCAACATCTAATTTGGTCCTGGTGCTGAACGAAGATCTTTCATCTGCTCACCAAGACAAGACGAAGTCAGGGACAACAACAGACTCTCTAATTTCGACTTGGATCTTCTTATGCCCATTCCAAATACCATCAATCAAGGTGTCTCTTACTATGATGCAAGGTTATCAAATATTTGCAAAGGAACTGCAACAAAAAATTTCGGGACGCACTGAATATGTGTATTTGGATAAGAACACGCTGCAATCTTCTAGTGCTTACAGTCTCAAATGTCTTATCTTGCTCTAATAAAAAATACGGTAGTTTGGCATTCCAATCATCACATATGTACATTCAAGAGTTTGGGTTCACTTCAATTCCTTTTGCTGGTCACAACAAATCCAAGGAGTCGGTCAGGACTAGAGAGGAAAGCCTTTTGAAAATCAAAAAAACTTGTTGATATTGAAAAACTCAAATGTTCTTTCTCTCTCCTTCCTTCTCAAAGCACATCCGTAATCTTGCCTTAGTTTTCAACGGAAATTTACCCTTAGATTTTATTCCGACAGCCGGATTTACTTTTCAAACATCGTCTTCACGTTATCCACCCTCTAATTTCCGGCATTCATCCTACACACTCGCTAGATGACTTTTCAGCATTGTGCTATCTCCGCCTTACACCACCTCTGAGAGAGTGCTGAATCATTTCTATTTTCATGGTTTTGAACCCGATTTGAAATGTCAGCTGACAAGTTTCAAAATGCTTTCCACTCCAATCCGGAGGAACTCCGTCCATCATTCAAGATATCCAAGGTGATGCCCAACACCAATAACAGCTTTGGATTCTTGGCTGTGTTTTCAACATACAGCACTTCTTATTATCATTTATAATACGTTAATTTCGTATTTCTTATCCTTCCCATTATGCTGCGCGTAACCATGATTTTTCTCTCGTCAAACCAGGGTTGCCTCTTTGCTCAAAGCTAACTTTACGCATTGCGATGCAATGGGCGGGTGCTTTCTCTTTCCCCGTTTTCTGGCAACCTTGAATTTGAAATTTGATTTGATCCCATCACTACTGTTTATTAAGCTGCACTCAATATGGATGCAACAACAGACCGTGCAAAAACATACAGAATGATAACCTAAGAAGGGACAATGCTGCATTCTGCATGATGAGACGGGTAATCACTGATACTCTTTTATTATAATTCGGAATGGACATTACTGGCATTTGTGGAAGTTCTTTGGGTGCTGAAAGTGCTGGTATCCATCTTTGCTACATCTAGTACAACTGCAAACTGAAAAAAATGATGCTTATTAGTGTTTTGAGCAAAGGCAAATGATCATGATCCGACGAATCTTGGCTCTGAAATTTCTGACCAATTTCAACCCAAAGCAACTGGAGAGAGATAAGTGCTTCAAAAAACTCTTTAATCCACCCCTGCCAACCACTGTTAACAGAAACAAGACTCTGGTGTGGCAATGATGACATAAGGGCCAATTTCTGTCCCAAAGCAAAAATGAAAGAAACATTCCTCAGCTTTTTTTACATGCTCTCTCTTGGCGTGTGGCAATGGGAAAATTGAAACTTATCAAATTTCTCTTTATCAATATTATGTTTGAAAAATTGTTATGGGTTAATACATTGGAAAGAAGTTGGGGTGGTTTCATTTTTGCAGTAGTCCCGAGTTCTTGAATTTTGCGTTCCATACTTAAATTACGAGGAATAGCCAAACACCGTGGTACCCACAACACTGATAAAGCTTTTGTGCAAATGCCAAGAATTCTAGAAACGATTTTCGTTGTTATTAAAACAAAAGGAACAGCTTGTGAAAAATACCAACTTGGAAAATACCTTAGATTAGTATCATATTTATCCACTTAAAAACTATAGATAGATAACATTTTTTAAAATGTGATCAATAGATGTTGGAAGCAACATTAGTTGAGTTTTCATCTACAATTTTATCGAAACCCATTGAGCAAACAATAAGACATCATGCTTTCAAAGATTGCATTTGCATTAAATTTGATTGCAAATTGCTCCGGTTATATCTTACAGCAATTGCCAAGAAATATGATATAATTTTTCTATACCCCCAAAAACTGAAAATATGTCTTTTTTTTGAAGCAGGTAAAAGACCTGAAAATAGTGTGCAATATAACTTAAAACTTACTGGATGTCAATATTTCACAATTGTGATGGATGCCATACTTTTCCATCACAACTTTAATCAAACTTAATCTCAAATTTGGGCAAAATTATGTTAACATTGAAAAACGCATTGCTAGTACGTAGAAATAAATTATTGCAAAATGTAACAACTTTGAAGATGAAACTGTCACATGTATCGTTCAAATATTTTAGGAACGTGATAGGACAGTGTAGCTTTGGGCACTCAGGTAAAATGAAAGATAATTTTACTTCTAATGTAAGTTTTAAGTGATATTTTTGCTACTTTTATCTTTTGAAGAAATCTTAAAGAAAATGGATAAACATTATTTCATGTCGTGCCATTGAAAAAGTCAAACATGAAAAAGACAATAATATGCCTTGGAATAAAGTTGAAACATATTTAGGCCATTCTTCGATCTTGAAGGTGTAAAACGCAACTTTCAAGTTGTAATCATTCAGCATCTACTAGAAAGAAGCTTATGAGATTTTACGTCAATACATAACTAAGAGTGCGTTTGATACTGATTGACTTCGTTTTTGACAATGATACATTTTAATATACTTGAAGTGATTTGACACACTTATCTGAGCTAATTTTAAGCATGTGAATTTCACAAAAAGATGTTCCTTTTGTCTCTTTGATTAAGAAAAACATATCTAGATGTCGTGGCATTTGACCAAACATTAAACCAGAAAATATAACCACCGTGACTGACAAAACGCTATTTTTCTGCTAAAAATGTAAGCCCAAAATTAACGAGTTTCAAGTATTTAGTCCTTCGTTTCGCACTAGCCATCATTGAAATGTTTTTTTTTTCTTATTTTCTCCTCTACCGCACTTACTTTTCCGATGTCGTAGCAACTTTCACCCCGCTTTATCTTGAAGTAGCCATCCTCCTCCCCCCATTTCGCTCCCCAAGAGTTTTTGACATACCAGTAAGGCACATTATTGTTGACACCATAGCCAACAATGGTCACAGCATGATAGCTGGGAAAGTTTGGACTGATAGACTCACTATTGCTACAAACAAGAAGATTTAGTCTCTGAAAATAAGCGGGCCCCAACTTGTTACTCATCATTTCAATACTCACTGTAAACAAGTATCAAAGACACCCCCTCCATGATGCTGAAATTTTTGTAAGGCTTCTTCACTGATAAACGTCATCCTGACAATAACTGCACCGTGAGCGGCCACCAAATATTTCAGATTTTCCTCACCGATATCGAAGAACATTTTGTAATCAGTGACCTAAATACGAACCCAAGAGATACCGTACATAATACCGATGTCAAGACCAACTAAAAAGGAAATGTGATCATTACCTTGGCACCCACATTGACGTTGTAATACTCAGAGAGACATTGGTCTGGATTTTCCTTTCCTTTGTATGGATCCATGCCCTCAGGGGGAACGTTGCCTCCTCGGTGATTAATCAGATATTCAACGGGTGAACTTATACTAGCAGAGCCATAGCAACCTCCCATTCCACGGCTAAACGAAGATTTTCCCAAATAAAAACTGAAAACTTTGCAACAAAAATGAAACTTACACGTCAACGGGACAATTCAAGAAGGTTTGTTCTGCCAAATCCACGGTGGTTAGTTCCCTGTTCCTCAGCAAGAACCCAGTTTCCATCGCGGCCGTTGTGGCAAAAATGGCGCAAGACCCGCATTTGCCTTGGTCTTTTGCTGCAGTCAAAAAGCGACTGGGAGTGTGAAACTGGGCAAGGGGGTTTTCCCTCTTTTTTTTGAGGTTTGCCAGACGTTCCTCTGACCTTTGAAGGATATCCTTGAATGGCGTTTGTTGATTCCTTAACGTTTCTCTTTGCTTGGTATTGGTTAGAAAATACGAGAATGGCTCAACAGAGTCTTCGGGGTTTGGGCCCAATTGATTCTTCATGCGGATCGCCATGGCTTCTTGGCTCAAAATGGACAGGGCAGTGGGCTTGCAGAAAAACGATGAGTGGTTACTTCTGAACGCCTCGTTCTGGGCTTTGATCACTTTGGCAGATTCTTTTAAATTGGCCGCTCTTTCTTCTGGAGTTAAGGCCTCATAGTCAGTGCGATCCCAGCTATTCTCGAGCATCATGCTTCTGTACATATCTTCATCTAAATTGTTGTATTGTTCAAGCGTTTCAAGTTTAATCGTTTTTTCCTCATAGTCAGGGCCCATATCGATGAAATCCCATTCATCTTCCAAATGGTTGGGTTCGTTGTTCACGGCAAGCACTACGCCTATTGGTCAAAATTATATTGAAACGTAATGCCCAACAATAGATTGGAGGATGATGGTAAGTAGGCGAATGTTATGAGTAAACCGCGTAAAGATATTGCTTTTGAGAGAAAATATATAGCTTAAGTCAGGCCAAGGACGACTTCACCACTGGACAGCGACGGGGTCTGGGAAAATGAGTAATTACAATTTCAATCAATCAAATGCATTTCTCTTCACATGATTTGACTCAATTGTATAGCCTCAGAAAGCAATGGTTAGTTTTGATCTCAATCGAACGTCTGTGTTAAAAGTTATGAGCATTTAAAACTCGGACCAGGGAGAGCGCAAATTGAATGAGGAAGTCATTTTCTGCCCACGTCGTACTGAGTTTCAGGACCTCATTACTTTTGACGCAGACGTTCCATTGAGATCAAAATTGGCGAACGCTTTCTCAGCTAACTAAAGTTCTACTTGTGTGAAGGAAAAGGCACTCGGTTCACCTGGATAAAAGTTTCAGTTTCCCCACCCTACCGTCTCTGTCCAGTGATAACGTCATCCTTGGTCAGGCACAAAAAGCAATATAATCCGAGATGCTCCAGAAAGCAACAAGATCATTAGAGTGTGTTACTGATCTCTATGCTAAGCAGAAAGAAAATGTTCTCACATTAACGGGAAAGATTCGAAAAGAAATAGCCAAATGAAATTACCCAATAATTAATATTAAATAAATAAAAATGAAAAGAAATTACCCAAAAAGGGGAAAAATGACAAAGATACATCAATTTAAGAGGTGTGCAAGTCATATTGTGCCATCAAAAATGATAAACAAGGCTGACCCCTTGTCAATATGAATTCCAAAAATAATCAAGGACTAACAAATGAGATACTTTTGAAAGCTCAAAACTAACAAAAGGACATTTCCTACAACTTTTTAGTTTTAAGAACCTGTCGCATTGTCCTTTTTTGTCATGTTTTCGAAGACGGGAAGCAAATGAGAAATATCCAGCGGAGGTACTCTTTTGACAGGAATGCCTGGTTTTGAAGATAAGTTAAGTTTTGAATTTGCACTTGCCAGTTCTGGACTCCAATTTAAGAGGATGCAAGGATAGCAATATTATGAACAATGAAATTGATAATTTGGGAGGGTTTCAAAAATTTTTGCATATCCTCTAGGCAAAAAAACAACAAATCAAATATGGGAAAAAACAAGCAAAACCAATATCTTGTAACGCTTCTAGAGCATTGAACTTGAATGTTCAATGTTTCAAGCAGCGAATCAAATGCACTATATTGAGATTGTTTGTTGACTAATGGTACACGAATTTCACACTTTGTGTCGATAAACTTGCGCTTCACAAAGGATTTCTGGGGTCACCTTCTCACAGTTTGAACTTGTAACGTGTTCTAACTTTTGGTGATCTGTGAGAGACTTTGTCGCTTCGTCGAAAGAATCGCTCCAAGCACGATCGAGTGTGACCAAACCGAGGAAATTTCAACGACCAAAAGAGTAACTTGGCTCTTTTGATTGGGCCATCTTAGAAGCAAACGTCACCATTTTAGCAACTTGGGAAAAAAATGAATCGAGGAGTATTTAAACAAGCCAGATTTGGTCACCTTATGAGGCGAGGATTGAAAACAGTGCCTCCATTTAGCTACGAGATAAAAGTGTTTGCGCTAACCACACCAAACGTAACCTGCTTGAAAACGGGGTTTAATGATTGAGCCCCTTGATGTTGGCATAAGAAAAAAAACGATATTTTTCGATTTGCTTCAGATTTAGATTCACTCAGTAAATGTTTTTCAGTCGCTGTTTCCGCCAGTTGAAAGGCTAAACATCTGTTTTCTTTCTGATATTGCCAAAATAACAAGACAGTCAAAACCAAATTCCCACTCAATTATTTCAAACCTTAATAAACAAAATACATTATTTGGTTATTCTTAATTTGGCTTAACAATCTTACCAATAAAAATGGCCAACAAGATAAATGAGAGGCGACACGGAGCCATCATGGCCACAAACTCACAACTTGTAAGTGATTGACTTACAACGTGATTATGAAGTTGGAAAGACTACCTCCTTTATTTTATATCAATTTGCAAAAGCAATTCAATCTTAATGCCTGATTTGATACAAAAAATAATCGCAATGGCATTTTATGGTGAATTCTGACGCAATATTCTGAACATGTTATCTTTTGATGGATTACCTTGTCTGTCAAAGGCATTAAAAAGAATTCCTTGGTCGAACTCAAACTAGTTGCCCTGGTTGTCAGACCTGCAGTGCAATCCTTATCAAAATCCCCATTGCATAATTGTGATTATGTATTTTAGCTCAATACATTGCAACATAGGCTAAAAGGTAATGATTGTTTTTCAAGTAGATGAGAATCAATTATACCTTCGTATAAAGGGTATGATGTAAAAAGTTTTGCAATCCACCAGATCAGCAGGTCTTGTCCATTTTTCATACGTGTTGTTGGATATATCGCACGTTTGAGTCCAAAGATAGTATTACAAAGCTAACTCTGTACACATTGATTGTCTAATCGCATATTGAATATGCCTCGCTCATTTAGGCTCCAATTAATTCAGCAGGTTTGCAACAGGTCAGGCAGCAGGCAGGTCCAAATATTTTTTTTTTTACCAGGACCCTTAAAAGGGTGAGAGAGCTCTCCTATTGGAAGAGGCTTGAAGGGCTGGGACTGTCCAATATTAAAGGTACTTGATAAGGTACGTTTCTATAAGCAACCACGAGCTTTGTCCCAACCCAGGTAACCCAGGTTGTAAGGTCAATTTTAGTGCTTGTAGAGGCTTAACGTACGTTTTGAGAGCACCTTCAAGCCCTCGAGAATCCAGGCCAGTTAGAACAATGAAGTCCACTTCTGCTCTCTCTTCGGCTCCTTCTTTGTTCAAATTGCTTTACTCATATATTCATAGGGAATGTGTAGGCGTTAATTCAAAAGGATTGAAGTCAGATTTGGATGAGTTTTTGACTAACATTCTGATGAACCCTATATTCAAGGGATAACGAGATCCACCGATTCTAATTGTTCAGTCAATCAAATAGTGTAAGAAATAAAGTTAACTAAAAGGAATAAATTATTTGTCTTGAACAGGGAGGAATTATATTCGCAGTTAAAGCAAGGAAGTCCGCAAAAAAAACTGTAGTGCATAGAAATGTTAGGACTATTGCCAACCCTGCACTACTTTATGGAGGGAACAGTCAAGAAAACTTGAAGTCTTGGTGAGGAGTAAACGCACTTGAGCATCATTAAAAGAACTTATGGTCCAGTAACGCAACAATGTTCACACAATGTGTCGATTAAACTGCGATTCACATCGGAATTTAAGCGTCACAGTCTCACATTTTGGACTTGGAACTTCCTCCAATATTTCGTGATCTGCGAGAGTCCTTGTCGCCTCGTTGGAAGAGTCGCTCCCAGTACGATAAAGTGTGACCAATCCAGAAAATTTCAACGATTAACAGCAAGTTTGCTCCTTTGTTTGGGCTGAAATGTGTCAGGGCACACCTTCCAAAATCAAATTTGGTTGGAAAAACAAAATGCGGGTTTTCGCAACTAACGTTGTTTATTAGTTTGTAAAGCGATTCCGCTTCGTGTCTGATTTATACGTGTTTTCGCTCAATAAACAGCCACTGATGGAGGGTGAAGGTGCTTAATATAGAAATATCAGGAAAGGTCAGCTGATTCTTCTTCTCGCTGATTAGACGATTTTTCTCTCGGGTCCCTTATTCTCAGGTCCCTTATGATACAACAATGTCGGTTGAATCAAGAACTTCGCCCCAGTCAACCTCTGGAATCTATTCAGAAAGCCATTCAGAATTGGACGACGGAAAGCTATTTAATCGTAATCGTCGTTTTTGAAGGCTATAAGAAGACAACGAGAGATGAATTTGGAGGTTTAGTGATTTTCATTTTTTTCATAGCGCCGGAACTAAAAAGCTAATTCGGCACAGATCTGTGGAATTGGGCCGTTTGACCATGTTGCGGCTGCTCGGAAAGTTTAGGCCAAAACGAGTTTATTACATTTATTAGCTATACCATGGTCGCTATCATGGTCATGATTTAGAATCAATACAGAGACACCAAGGCATACATTCCATTCAAAATATTCTTACTTCCTTACTTGGCAAATTTCTGTGTTTTACGTACCATCATCTTGTTAAATTGACTGAGCTTTTTGCTGTGTTGAGCAGAACCTCGTCCAATCAGACAATAGGCGAGGAGGAAAATCAGTTCCGTTGATTTAATGACCTGATATTTGAAATGCAGAGATTGGACTTGTATGTAAGCAATCAAAATTATTTTGAATCAGATGTATGCCTTGGTGTCCCTGCATTGACTTTAATTCATGATAACCGTGATAGAGACCATGGTGTTCCTAATAAGTGTAATAAGCTCGTTTCAGCACAAAACTTGTCAGAGCAATCGCCCCCAGGCCAAACGACCCATGTCGATTTTTCTACTGCCTCCGGTAAGCATAGAATGGAAATCCTAAACCTCCAACTTCATTTATTCCTAATTATTGCATGTCCCAAAGGGGGAGATAATGCATCTTCTCCCCTGGGATTCAACTGAAACCAAGGCAGAACCATTAATGCTTTTTGAATCAATCAATTACATCAGTTCCAAATCAAACAAAAATGATTGAGGAAAGAAAATCAAACACTCTCCCACTAGGGCATCATGCTAATGGTGCATTTAGACGACACTTGTTTTTACACATATTGTGATCACATATTCGACGAGAAGTTGGCAATATGACACAAATCCAGATTCAGAGAATTTACACACACCAGTACTACACAGAAGACTATCTGTGTCAAATATACTGGGCCTTGACGAGATTACTGGTTCTCAATGATAGCGTATGATCAGGTGACAAACGTAGGAGTATTAGTTGACCAAAATGAAAAGTTTGAAAAAAATATGAAAACTTCCATTGGTTTCATTTGTCCGCCTATGACAATGTTTCCTGCCGTCATTACAATTCTGAGTGATTTACTTCAGAAAATTCAAGAGGGTAAATTGCTTCATTTTTCTCGTACTAAAAATTAACTTGTTTGGTAAATACAAAGCATCTGATTTATTTTATCACTGATCATGCTGGTTCAAATGGGAGCTCTGTGTCGGTCAATAGTTAAACTCCAAGGGAGACCATATCTGATCACTCAAAGTTATGTCAAAATGCATTTTGTTTCTTCAAATTTCCAACATATCTCGCAAATGCCGTAAGTTGAACATATTCAAACTTGAATTTTAGTCATTAAATAATTTCACCCCAAACAGGATTGAGGATCGTAATAAAATACCCATTGCAATTGTATCCCTAAGGTCACGCTTAATCTTGCATTGGGCGATTGCGGCGATTGCCCTGACCTTGCCGGAGAATTGCTTCACATATCGCAGAAAATTGGAGCAGATTCCAAATCAAATATATGGCCATGTGTTCGAGACTATGTCATGTGAAAGCCGTATGTGACCACAATATGCGTCAAAACAAGTGTCGTCTAAATGCACCATAACCACTTGTCACAACACACGTCACATGTCACATGGAGGTCTCAATTTAACTGAAGGTCTATCAAATTGTCGTTGTATACCCCTGTAGGCTTTGATCTGATTAGGAAACGAGGCTAAAACGATGAATTAGGCCTTGCCTTGAATCGGTTTTCACCCTCCATCGTGTTGGAAGAGGTTACTGCTGATCATTTCCAGACAATATAGACCAATTTTCACGTATATTGCTGTTTACAATTCAAGATGATTGACATTGTGGGATGATTGCATGTTTGTTCACTTCAGTTAATCATGTACAGTTCTGAGCTTGCCGGTCAGCTGGTACAGCTTTTGTTCAGGCAGCCCGGCACTTCGGTCTAGAGCTTCAATAAAGAACCATCTCCTCCAACACTTAACTCTTTACCACTCTTCACGATCATGCCAGGATCATTCCAGGATTGTGTTGTAGTTGGCCCCTTTTGCGCTCTGTAGTTAATAAAACACGTCTGATTCACTTTCAAGGAGTGCTTGGATGTTTCTGGCAACCACTAACATCAAAAATATTTTGGGACTTTACACGAATTCTTGGCACTTGTAATTTTTCACGGTTCGTCCATCTTGTATCACCCCTTTACCTCAACTTAACTTCGACAGCTGAAAAACTTGAACTGTTCTGGTAACAGGGAAAGTTTTAATAGATCCAGAATGGAGCTGATGGACTCATGGCTCTCTTTGGCTGGGAACAAAGCCAAAACGTGCATTTTTCTAACACTTGATGAGAGTGACCTTTTCCTTTCCAACTCTTCTTCTTTAGTTCTTTAGAATCAAATTCCCGCTCACTTTCAAATGATTCCTTCCCTCGTCAATTGACAGCCTATATATTACATCACTGTAATTCATATTCCTCTCTCTGATGACGACGCCTATGAATCCTTTCACGTCTTCACAAAACACAACTGGATATTGGTTAGTGCTGGTTGAGAGCACATGAATTCGAAAGAAGTCTGAATGCTTTTTGATTCTTTGAGATCGATTTTCCCGCGCGCCTGAGTCAACTTTTGACATTATTACACAAACAAGACTGGCTGTTTGTGTGAAGGTTTGAATTGTAGCATTAGTGACGAGGTTTGCTTTGATGGCCAACGGAGCAGTTTTTGCTTTGATACAATGAGCTTTTCTCCCAAATGTTGATATTTCAACCGAGCCTCTTCCATCTTGATTTCCTCTTAGAATGCTGGATGCAGTTTTCTGTAAAAATGATTCTGGCACAAGGACCTGCAAATTTTGAACTGCCATTTTCTTATAACAGACATGACTGCATCCAGTATACAACAAAGCAAAACACTTAAGGCAGATGGAGGTTGCCTTTTGGAACCGAGTTTGCATTGGGCTTGTGTGAATCAGAGGTCAATGATGGGGTCCCTTTAAACGAGGGAACGGCCCTCTTTAAACGAGAAGTGAACTGAGCAGATGATTTAAATATTTTGCAAATATAGCAAGCACAAGGGTATCATGGAAACTCGGGCAAATGGGATGTGAAGATTCCATTTGAAAATGCTACTAATTTAGTCACGGAACTTTTTAATTGAGGAGTCACGCAACCTGTTTCCCAACTGCAGGTACGAAAAGATGCCTTGAGCCACTGCAGTTTCTTTGGTTGCCTTCCTGGGTGTTAATGGATAGCTGCAGGACCTCAAGTTGAGCTGCAAACTTCTGTACATTGACCACGCACCTCCCTTTTCGACCCAAATGATGGAAAATTCTGGCCATCTTGAAGGTGACTGAAATCGGGAGGTGATCAGAAATGGCCAGGGGATGGACAAAACTGGCCGGAGATAGAATATTTTCTGATACGAAAATATGGTCAAGTACAGAGGCGCCCCGGGAGTAGGTGTGTTGGGACTCCACGGTCGGAACGCAGAGTGATTCTCCATTGGCTCAAGATCTGGGCGAGTTCGGAGTATTCACTAAAGTCAGACGGATGTTGAAGTCACCACCAATGATGACTTTCTCCGGGTTATGAGAGATCTGAGACGAGATCATCAGTCTGTGGTGGGCTGATAATAAACGCCAATAATGGCGAAGCCTTGGGCATCCACGGCTATGTGATGGGAGGACGAGAGAAGGATGGGCTCAAAGCTTTTGGTAATTTAAAGCTCCAACCCACCACTGAGCGAACCACACCCAATGGGCTTCCTGGCATGGATCATGAAGCTCTGTTGGCCAGGAAAGCAACTCTCCTGTTTCTCCTCGGTGACCCACGTCTCAGATAAGAAGGTGAAGGCGTGTCCTCGGATCTTGTTGAGACACCGTCCCGCTCCAGCCACTCGCAGCATGCTCGCCCATCCATGACCATTGAGGAAGCAGGCCGACACCGGTTGATTCCTTCCTCTCTACTTGGTCCCCTGTCGCCAATGCTGATTCCTCGCGATACCGAGTTGTTCAATCTCACCCAGAAAAGAAAGGTCACTATCGCTATTGAGGGGGGAAAGGGAAGGGATGATTGGAAAGTGGGAGAGGGTTGAGGGCAAGAAGCTCCCGTCTTGAAAAAGACGTGGGCCGGGCGATTTGGGAAGAGGAAGGACGGGAAGGAGTGGTGCACTGAACCGGGTTTATCACATATTCAAAGTGGGCCAGTGTTCAAGGGCGTTGCCCTGCTCACTGATATCACAGGTAGGAACTATTTCAACCACTTAAAACTTTTAAAAACCAGGTCGGAGGAGTAAAAACGGCACATCCGCCATTCAAGGCTGACTATATGTACATGAAAATGGGGTAGTCCATGGACGACGTTACACTGGACATATTTGACTCCGCCAAATGTACCTTAATAGTAAAACGGAAATTTTAGAATCCATTGAACTCAACCTCCCGGCCAGGAATTGAAAAAATCATGGTCACCCTCTCCAAGCCAGGCAAATTCCCTCGCCACAGACATTCGAAAAAGGGAGGAACATGGCAAGTTTTAAGCTGTAGCTTGAGGACGTCCGGTCTCCCAACAGTTGGAGATATTCTTTGCCCAAGACTTGAAATGCCTTAATTTGACATTGTGATTTGGTAATCACTGTAGCAAGCATTGTTGCATTTATTGCTTTTGGGAAAAGGATACTTTGCTTAAAAAAAGTCCTTATCACGCTCTCGATACAATTTGGGATAGCTATCATCGTTTCCAACAACGTGGAGGCCACAAAAGCTTAGCCAAAGCCTTCTTCAACAGCGTCAACAACCCGCCTATTCTTCCCATTCCCCGACACTTGTCTTTGATTCAAACATGTGCAGTACCAATGCTGCATCTTTCGCGGGGGTTATTAAAAAAATGTATTCATCCTTGGAGAAACTGATTCCTTCTGTAATGGAATGGCCTGACGAACTCCATCTCCTTCGTGAATCCTACCATGGAAAAGTTTTTGAAGGACATGAATGTCGATTATTGTGTAAAAACGTCGATCGTCTTCAAAGAATTCTTGTGAACCATGGTGAAGAAGGAAAAGGAAAGCCTCTTGTTGATGCGTTCTGTGCCTTCAATGACATTGACGATAGGTTCATGAACTGCAACCACAATCTCCCAAGCTTGCGATGCTTGATTGGGATCTTCCTTGGCATGTGGAAAGCAACGAGGATGAGCATCACTCCCAAAGTGCATATTCTTGTGTGCCATTTATTTGACTTTGTTGAAGCCAGAAATGGATACCATGTGTCAATTTACAGCGAACAGGCACATGAATATCAACACTCCAAATTTTATCAAACTTGATAGAAATACAGCCTCAAAGATATAACCGGTGAACGATATCCAAACCAGTTGCTCCGTGCAGTTCTTAACTACAATGAAAATTATGCAACATGGTGCGCGATTCCTATTTTCAAGCTATTATTACGTAATAAATGAACTCTAGTTTTCGCAAAGACCAAAACAGTTTTTTGAAATAATTCGGTTGTTCCGATTTCACATCTGATTATTTTGCATTAGTGCATATGTAATGATTACCAAGGAAAGTTCAACGAGCAAATAGGTGATGATATTGCTGAAATGGTTCATCTGCTAAACGAAAGAATGCAATGTGATCTTGCAAAACCCATTAATCTCTTCGTTGAGTATTAGCCCTGTTCGTAGCAGGGTGACTCAAAATAAATGTGAAATCCTAGCAATCATCAGAAACTATATTGATCTAAGAATGAAAACAGGTTGTTTTGTGATAATACGGATTTGACAGTCCAGTTTCTAGGATAACATGAAGGAAAAACTGAGAGTACCTATTCTTTGAAGGTTGTGTTACAATCCCGAATCTTTTTTTTGACGCCATTCAATGCAAACTTAGTCCCCCTTTATTTGAATGAGTGAGAAATTGGTTTATGTGTGAGACTAGATATTAAAATGCTATAAAGTTGCTTAGAGTGCCCGTTACCTATTTTTGTGACCTTGTATGATAATAAAGACCCTTCAAGGTATCGTTTAGTAAAAAAATTCTCATTGGGGCGCTATCCCAACTTCCTAAGAAGAGTTAATATCACTGTGTTGCTCGGTAAGTAAAATCATTTAGTGTGTCGAATCTCATTAAGGAGCTAGTATGTTTGAAACACTTCAAGCCCCTGACTTTTGCTGGCGCAGTAAGTCATGCGCACGACCCATTGGAAAAGGATTTTTCTTTAATGGAAGAAGCCTTAGCGTGGCACATTGATCAGGAATTGGACCGATTCCTCAGGATTCGCCAAAGCCGAAAGAATTACAGACACTTCCATTGCGCTCAGAAGCACGAAGGAGCAAAACAAGACAAGATCAAGAACTCCCAAAAACTCCATGACTGCCAAACCAAGTGCATTTGTGTCATTTGATGCCACCTTCTTTACATTCTTGACTTGATCTGTTTAACTAAATATTGTATGTAGGTTTACGTTCAGCCAAAAGGTCTTATGTCATTGTGACATATCCACAAACCAAGAAATGGTTTTGGTTCGCGGTTGCCTTGAGCATCCTCACCCGCTGGAACGACGAAACATCCATCTGTCAAAAAAAAATCAAGGATGGAATAGTTGATCTTCTAAAGACTGGCCTCCAATCGAATGTGATCTTGGAAGAACACTTCCCTCCAAGTCAAGAAGACGCAGTGAGCAGGTCAGTCATGGCTGATGACATTTATAAACTAGAATGATCCAATAACCCACAAGGTAAACTTTGCATCCTTACATCTTTATAACTGAATCATTTTTACTTATTTATGGAGATCACCGTTACATTTTATTTTCTATAGCTGAACATTAACCCTTAATGTAGAGAACTAATATCTTAGGTGAAATGGACAAATGATTTTGTATTTTTTTATTTTTTCCATTTTTTTTCCTTTAACAAGAAATACAATGGCAAGTGACAAGTGATTGAATGAAAACAGTCCAAAGATTGTTTCTAAACAACATCAAATGCACAATACACCAAGATTGACCGAAATAAGAATACAGAAACGTGCAAAAAATCTGGCTAGAGGAGGGAAATAGTTTTAATGTGTTTTGAATTTCTTGGAAATGTCAGTCCGATCTTTTCATATTTTTATGACAATGGTGGACTTTCGGTGCAATTCTCTTTTTCAACGCGCATTTCGACTTATCATTTATCATAAAAGAGTGTTCATCCCACTACAATCAAATTTCAGGTTTTAAAGCAAAAGCCTCAGAAGTGGATAATAGGTGCTATTTTGATGCCACATGAGCTTGACCGCTTTGCCCGATCTGCTCCCTCCTATTCGAATTTTCGTGGCAAAATGCTGACATTAGCCATAGAGATAAGCGGTATAGAAAATAAATTCCATTTCATGCAAAAAGCATAGATGTCTATGAAAATTGATCACAATCAAGCTGATCCTGACAGCAATACCCTGGGTTTATCCGTCGTTTTGTCTGCATCAGTTATGGAGTTTACCCGAGGAATTCAGCGTGTTTGCAAAGGAAATTGGAACTTGGGCGATCACTTGGACATGTTATGCGAGTTTAAAAACCTGACTCACGCTTTGGAGCCAGCATCCATTCCCAGACGATTTTGCAAGGACAGAGAAAATCCCCTGGAGTTTCTAAGACCTCACGAGTTCAAGATAGAGGTCGGGATGTCAAAGGAGGTATTAAAAATACTTTTTGACAAGATTGCACCTCTTTTAGAGAGAACAAGGCAAGGCACAAACCCTCAATTTCTCCCGCCGGTTCTTCGGTTTGTCATGTTCCTGCATTTCATTTGAACAAACTCATTTCAACGGGCCGTTGCTAGTCAGCACTTTGTTCATGTGTCACAGCCTGCCGCTTGTCAGGCAATCAATGAGGTCGCGGAAATCATTGCTAGTTTCGTCCCGGAGTATATTCAGTTTCCGGGAAAGGAAGAGCAAGATTTAATTACGGAAGCATTTTACCAGGAATCCGGAATACCCGGAGTGGTCGGCATTGTTGATGGCACTCACATCCGCATCAGAAAACCCGAATGAGCGAATCCCATTCCAGAGTGACTTTTCAATCGCAAGCACTACTCTAGCCTCAATTGCAAGATGGTTTGTGATCACCAAAAATGGATTCGATACTTTACGAATAGTCATGCTGGATCTGCTCACGATGCTCGGATCTGGAATGAAGGTCGTCTTCGATGTCAACTTGAGGACAACTTCTCCGTTCAAAAACCAAGATTCATTCTGGGAGATGAAGGTTATGGATGTTCCGATGTCTTGTTGACCATGGTTAGAAGCCAACAGCTTGCCCAAGCCACTAACAATGATCTAATGCAAAAGATGGTGCTCTACAACCAGGCTTTAAAAACAAGCCGAATCAAAATAGAACATTGCTTTGGGATTCTTAAGAAGAGGTTTCCGACCCTGCTATACAAGTCCCGTTGTCGGAAACTTCAGAACACCGCTAACAATATTGCTAGCGCTGTTGTACTACACAACATGCTGATTTCTTAAAGACAACTGTCCGACCCAAGACCGTTTGCAGGAACAGGATATGGTCGAAGTTCACCCTGAAGGTCGTACAAATCAATTTCGTGTTCGAGATTTCATAATAAGCAACTATTTTCAACATATCCCCGTTTTATTGGAGAATGCACTCTGTAAAGGGTATTTTTCAATTAGGGCGGGTGATCAGTCGCTGCTTAGCCAGTTCAAGGTCAATCCGGCATTGCTCTTTCCCCACCTCGTTCAAGTCGATTTCCTCCACAACGTTGTTCGATCCTTTAAAAGATGTTTGCTCTTGATAAACCAATCCTATTTGTTGGGGACAGGTAATTTTCGCATTACCTGGCTCTGCTCCTGCCAGGTTGTTGTTGTAATTCATAGGGTTCCTCGTAGTCTTGCTGTCCCCCCCAAATCCAGTCCTGACCCCATCCTGACACGTCGATAGAACCCGCTTGCCCTCGGAGTTCAATCCGCAAGCCTGCAATGCAGCCCCTCCAATCCAAATAGCGTCTGTTATTGCCTGACCCTTCTTTTACTTGGCATCTGACTTGACACGAGCCCACTTCTTGGCCATGAACTTCGGGTCAATCACCCTTCCTCCTGCCCCTCAACCTAAGGATCAAAGTCCTGCAACCATGGGGGCTCGCCAACTCATTCAAATTCAACGAGAAGAAGCCGAGTTTCAAACATTTCTGTGTGAGGAACGAGTGGATTGTATATATGACATTTTTAGCAAACAGGATCAGATCCAGTTACCGCATGGAATATCAATCATCTAAAAACCAAATTGCTTGATACTCATGTACATTGAGGAACCAGGATCAGGAAGCATCAGTATTAAGTTTCATGTCAGTATTTTTCAAGACTTTTCATTTAAAATGCCGGTGTGCAACTTTGCTTTTAAGAAATCGGCAATTTGATCTGTGACAGAAAAAGAACATACCGAAAACCTATGGGAGACTTCAAACATTGCAGCCATTCTGAAAAACTCGGCTGGACATTTCTTTGGAGACGAGCAAAGCCTCAATCATATTTTAAAGGACTTTCAAAAGCGGATGGCCCGTTTGGTTTACTCATGGAACAATTGTCATTGGCCGTTTTGTCAAAAAACCATCGCAAATATTCGTCAATCATGTTTAGTTCTTGAATATTGTTGTAAATATTAAATCTCTAATTTTACCACTGTCTGTCTTTTAGACCTCTTGGCATGTGCTGCGCTGTGGCAAAACACGTCTTCAACTTTTTTCCGTCAAATTTTGGCGGAAGGTCATCTTACTATCCCTTGCTCCTCTTGGCTCAAAAAGTTAACTTCAACGTTGAGTATGTCCTTTGGATTGAACGAAGGAGCTATAGAATACCTTCGACAACTAATGCAACGCATGTCGCATCTTTGGTCTAATGACAGAAAATCCCGATGATGGTAGTGATCCAATCAAGAAACCGGTCAAAACCGTCCTCGGCTTTCACATATCCTCCTTTTTTGGCCAATATCAGGATAAGGTTGCTCAATATCTCTTGGTGAATCTGAAATCGTCAATGATCCATGAATGCTTCGTCAATGTGATGGACGCTCTCCATGATATCAGTTTTGAAGTGTTTGTGGCGGGACCATATTGGCCCGACAACGTAATGAGTCGAGAGGTGGCAGAAGGCTCATCATATTTACGGTAAGGGAAGTTTATATAGGGGAAGGAGAGTACAGAGAAGAAAGATAGCAAGAAGCGGGAAAGTAGACAGGCAGTGTTGCTACATAGCTCCCCCCCTCCCACAGCTTCTTGCTTGGAGTGATGCGATTCGTTGATGATGGTTGAAGGCCAAGGGTTCCAACCCAAAGGTTAAGGGATCAGGTTGCTGGCTCTGAAGGCCGATTGAAGAGATGCATGGGAAGGTCGGCGAAGGCCAAGGGATCCACCAGACTGATAAGGGATCAGGCCGGACAGTGTTGAAGGCTGAGTGAAGAGACTCACGGGGAAGGTCGGTGAAGGCTAAGGGATCCCACCAAACGGTTAAAGGATCAGGTCGGGCAGCGCTGAAGGCCAATCAAAAAGGCGTGCAGAGAAGGTCAGTTGACGAAGGTGCTCAGTCCTTGAAGATGGGGCCAATCTAAGGCGAAAAAAACGGAGTACAAACGGTATGAAAGATGCCTTTTAAGCTCTCCATGAAGTCCATGAAACCCGCCCAATCGAAAGAACTAATGTCATGCTTGCCCAGAATGTGTTTGATGATTCCATCTTGAGTGCCATTGAATTTTACATCAATAATTGTAACCAGCCATGGCGAAATACGTTGGGGTTCTTGAGGATCATCAACAGATGGTGGAAAATTGTTAACAGAATGAACCCCTATTTTCTCGAAAAGACAAAAGACCTATTCCGAACCCTCATTTGATCCACTTCAGACGAGAACTACCTATTTTTGGTTTGGTTTGTTTTTTCACGGGCTTTTGTAACCTCTACAGGGAATGTAATCCCCAGTACTATTAAAATAAAAGGTTATAATTTGTCTATTTATTACCTTTCAATCTTTATATGATATTTGGTCTACCAACGAATTTGAGTTGGCAGACCGAGCTAGTGCTTGAATGTAGGGTTGATCTGGAATGCTATCTAAAAATTTGTCCAAGTCTGACTTGAAAGATGTTACCGGATCAACAAGGCCTACGTATACCCTACGAATATTGGAGGAAAGCAAATTAAACAATGAAGGAGCCCGAGCGAGAAGAGATGTGGACTTCATTGTTCGAACTAGCCTGGATTCTTGAGGGCTTGAAGGTGCTCTCAAAACGCACATTAAGCCTCTACGGTCACTAGCATTGACCCTAAATCCTGGGTCGGTACAAAGCTCATGGATACGAGTACTCTTGAAGACGTACAATATCAGATACCTTTCGTACCTTCTCTGAACACTGTATAGTCCCAACTTTTTTAGCCTCTCCCAATATGAGAGCTCTCTCAATCCTGCGATGTTCCTAGTGAAACATCTTTGGACTTGCTCGAACTTTTTGCAAACCTGCTGAACTCATTGGAGCCCAAATGGGTGTAGCATATTCAAGATGTGGCTGGCAATCGACTTGTACAGAGTTAGCATCGTCATGCTATCTCTGGACTTAAACGTGCGATATATCCAACCACACATTTGAAAAGCTTTACCCATCTTCAACTGGATATGCTCATCGAACTTTCCATTATTTTGGAGGACTAAATCTGCTCAAACACCTTCGCAATATTCGAAGTGAGAGAAATCGGCCTATAATTACTGTGGAGCGACTTATCTCCCCCTTTAAAAATTGAACAACATGAGCTAACTCTAGTGAAGATGGAAACTTGCCCTGATCCAAGATGCAACGCATCAAGTACGAAAAAACAGGAGTGAGAACCAGTGAACCAGTTTCTTTTGAAATTTTCAAACTGGATTAGCGATTGGGATTTAAAGCTTCAATGTCAAGGAAAAAATCGCTTTGGTCTATCTCCACAAACAATGATGGCAATGTCGATTTCAACTAAGGCTTTGCTATCTGTTGCGAAGGATATGTTGATGAATCAAGGATTCGAGTTTATTTTACTTGGCAAATGTCAATTGGACAAACTCAGGGCACGTTTTGGCTGGTATCGACAAATGTCTGGTGGAAACTATGTTATATCTTGCCGCCAAGTCTTTGAGTCTGATAAGCTTTTAAAAGTGAGGTCATTGGTCGAATTTTCGAACATGGAATTTGGTGACTTAAAGAAGATCTTTGGATTGGTCTGTCGTGGAGAAAAAGAAGAAATCAAAGGTGCAGCTAATTAATTGGTATCAATTATCGAGTTTCAACTGATGACTCATTTAGAATCTATAGAGGACGACAACATTGTCTATTATGTGGCCGGATATATTGCCCGATGAATAAGCCGTCAAATTTGTTGCACCTCGTGTAAAGACCTCATCTCACACGCGAAAACGCCGCTTATTCCAACCATTCAAGATGACTGTATAGGAACTAAAGCATCGCCATGAGAAAGCCAAGCTAAAAGCATGATGCAACAAAAGGGACTCTGAAAGTCACGACAATCTGCCACAGACATGGGATGGGCTCACTAAGCGCAACCATCGTCTTCTCTGTACACAATACTATGCTCCTCCTGAATACACAGCAGTCTACGACTTACTCTCTCCATGTCAACACTATTCATTTCTTAGCTAGTCTTAAGTTTCACTAAGTCTCGTGTCTCGTTCTCGTTGAACTTGATTCGAGCAATACATGGCGACCGTGACATTCCTTACCTACAATCCATTCAGGTAGTATCAAATGTCTATTTCTTAATGCATTTTCTCTGAGTGTTGGATTTCTGACCAACACTTTTGTGCTCCGCTTTGGTCCTTTTGGAGGATCATCAACGGAGGCCATTCTAACTCCATCAGTGATCAGCAAGTAGAGTCGTGGATGACTCTAGAGGACAACAACTATCGTGGACGGAGTTCTCCCCGCGGGTTTGGGGTTCAATTTGGAATTCGTTCCAATATTGATGCTCCCACCCAACAAAGTGACTACTATCCCAAATGATGTTCCTTGTGGAAAAGTTGCTCCAATGTGACAATGATGTTCCTGGTGGAAAAGTTGCTCCAATGTGACAATGATGTTCATTGTGGAAAAGTGGCTCCCACCCTAAATGATGTTCCTTGTGGAAAAGTGGCTCCTACCCAACAATGATGTTCCATGTGGAAAAATGTCTCCAATTCGACATTTATGTTCCTTGTGGAAATGAGGCTTTCAACTCTTCTCCACCTTCTGGTGCTCAATTGTGCGGTTCAAACAATTTGATGGTGTGCACCACAAAATAGTTGACGAGGATCACCATCAAATCGCCCTCTTCAGGCTCTTCGATATCCTTTGATGGACTTCGAATAACTGGATTGGACTATTCCTGCCCAAACAACCAGGTTGTCTTGTCTAATTGCACGGAACAATAACAGATCTGGTAACGTATGTTTTTCGTCCGTTCCGACTATGGAGGTGGTAATTCCAATGTCCAAAACGTCTACGCGTGGTGCCGTTTGTAAACAACATTAGGGGCTTGTAGAGAGAATTTTCCTGCACCCAAAACAACCAAATCTGTTTCATGTGCTCTTTGCAGAATCAGCGTTGTTTCTCCACTAAATAGAGGGCGATTTGATGGTGTTCCTCGTCAACTATTTTGTGGTGCACACCATCAAATTGTTTGAATCGCACAATTGAGCACCAGAGGGTGGAGAAGAGTTGAAAGCCTCATTTCCACAAGGAACATAAATGTCGAATTGGAGACACTTTTCCACATGGAACATCATTGTTGGGTAGGAGCCACTTTTCCACAAGGAACATCATTTAGGGTGGGAGTCACTTTTCCACAAGGAACATCATTTAGGGTGTGAGCCACTTTTCCACAAGGAACATCATTGTCACATTGGAGCCACTTTTCCACAAGGAACATCATTGTCACATTGGAGCCACTTTTCCACAAGGAACATCATTTGGGATAGTAGCCACTTTGTTGGGTGGGAGCATCAATATTGGAACGGATTCCAAATTGAACCCCAAACCCGCGGGGAGAACTCCGTCCACGATAGTTGTTGTCCTCTAGAGTCATCCACGACTCTACTTGCTGATCACTGATGGAGTTAGAATGGCCTCTGCTGATGATCCTCCAAAAGGACCATAGCGGAGCACAAAAGTGTTGGCCAGAAATCCAACACTCAGAGAAAATGGATTAAGAAATAGACATTTGATACTACCTGAATGGATTGTAGGTAAGGAATGTCACGGTCGCCATGTATTGCTCGAATCAAGTTCAACGAGAACAAGACACGAGACTTNATGTCAAAAGTACTTCCCTTTTTCTACTTACACTCATGCTGATATGCAACGTGTGTCGGATCATTGCTTCGAACGAGGATTATGCATAGCGGCGACCATTACATTGTCCCTCTTTCAAGTAACCAATTTGGGACCAAGAAAACAAATTGGGAACTTTGGAATAACAGCAAGGTGCTCGGTTGTGTAACGGATGCATAAGCAATTCTGGAACCAGTATTTCATCCTTTCCTTCCTCATTTCGCTCGCGAGGCCAAACCCCAGTATAACCTGTCTCTTCATTACATGTTCTCTTTGAGAAGCTTCTACGACAATGCTTTTGTGTCTTTGAAGCAAATGGTGGCTACCAACACGATGTTGTTCTTGCCTCAGCCGGATCTTCCGATTTCGAATCACCACCGTTCGTGGATTTATGGCATTCACATATTGCCCAATGACACCAAAGCCCCTCGTTGCTTTCATCTCCAGAAAGCTCACCAAAAGTCGAGTTCAAAAGCCCTATCTCTCCCTTAAGTATTCAGCTCTATTGTGTGGACTTCGCTGTCTCAACTATTTCTGCCAATTTGCCCCTGAGTTGACCGTCCACATTGACCATCCACATGAGCTTTATGGTTACTTCGTCGAATTCGCTTTTCTCGTAGCAGTACCCCGTACGTGGCTGAACTTGCCCTGGAATTGTCATCTCACGACATACGAGTATGCATCGTGCAACGTCTAGGGGTTACAAGCTAAGTGGTCGACGATCTGTCCTGATTCATCGATGACTCAAGCATCCGTACTCATTTTACTTCCCCGATTTTCATGATCTTTCCGGCAAACCTTTTTTGACTCAACATAGAAATCGACGATATAAAATCACATTACCCATTCGAGGGCACAAAATCACAACACCGATGTTTCAAAATTCTGGCTAATATTAGAACCTTCCTTTTCCCTCAATTGAGTTGGTCTCCCATACTAAACAAGAACCCAGAGACATCTTCATTGCCCAGGACAGATCTTCATCTCTGGTTCACTTCTTTTTTGGGATCACCCACAAACAGACTACCTCTCATTCTTAATGGGGAAATGGCACGGCTGGACTGGCCGTCAAACAAACCAAAAAGGTTTAGAAAATACTTTATTCAAATCATCATTCTCCATGGGAATTCCAATTACAGCTGTTCAATATGGCTCATACTGTCACCTCTACGAGTTTGGGTTGGAGCTCCAGCGAGGTATTGTACGGACTTCCTCCCAAAATTCCTAATAACTTTGCCTTCGACTGCTTATTCCTGCCCCAACTTGGAATTCTATTGTACTGCAATGAAATCTAGTCTTCGTCATATTCGCTCTCTTGTCGAAACAACGTTAGAAAAACATCGAGAGGGCTCCGGGAATCAAGCAAACCGTCGCCGAAGACGCAAACTGCTTTCCGTCGGAGATCTTACCATGCTAAATGATCCTTCAATCCAAAAGCATTCAGCTCTTCAAACAGTCTATGATGGTCCTTACAAAATCACCGCTTTAGCTGACCATGGAAAGACTGCAATTTTTGAACCTATTAAGGCAGGATCTAGTCGTCGCTCTCATGTGGCTCATTTATCTCCGTTTGAGACCATGCCTGTATACGAACTAAAGCATCGTCATGAGAGAACCACACCCTGATCCCAACATGTTGCGACAGACTTGGAACAGGCGCCGTAAGCGCAATGCTCTTCTCTGTATATAAAGCCATGTTTAGCTATGAAAAAAAAGAGAGTCTACGACTTACCACCGAGACCAACCGTTGTTTTTATTTTTAGGTAATACATTGCAACTGTAATCTAGGTTGACCAATACATGTCGACCGTGATCTAGGTTGACCAATACATGGCAACCGTGATCTAGGTTGACCAATACATGGCAACCGTGATCTAGGTTGACCATACATGGCGAACGTGACATTTCTTACCTACAACTCTCAGTGACAAGTCTTTTGTGCCTCACTTCAGTTTTTACCAATTCCCATTTGGGTACATGCAACAGAAGCCCTTCTGACAATTTCGAAACCTTTTGGTGGAGTCTCGAATGAATCTTTGACGACAACCGTCATGGTGATCTTGTCTCCAATTTCGGAGTCATCGCATCATGATTTGATCAATCAAGGGAGCAGGAAATCCATCTTTCAACCAAGGACCCATTTCGGTGGATAACGAATCCTCGTGGAGGGTTTAAAGAAATTCACACCAAGACCCCATACTTCTCAACAAAGATGTTTCCACTTGCCAATGATGTGATTAGTGATTACACTCTACGTGCCCAATGGATCTTGTTGGGAAGGTGCTTCCAGCCCCAAGAAGATGATCCTTGTGGAAACGAGGCTCCAACCCAAAATGATGCTCCTCGTGGAAAAGAGGTTCCTGTGCTTAAATGATGTTCCTTGTGGAAAAGTTGCTCCCACCCAAAATGATGTTCCTTGTGTAAACGAGGCTCCTACCCAAAATGATGTTCCTCGTGGAAAAGAGGATCCTGTGCTTAAATGATGTTCCTTGTGGAAAAGTTGCTCCCACCCAAAATGATGTTCCTCGTGGAAACGAGGCTCCTACCCAAAATGATGTTCCTCGTGGAAAAGAGGTTCCTGTGCTTAAATGATGTTCCTTGTGGAAACGAGGCTCTACCGCCAAAAATGTTCCTCGTGACAAAGACGTTCCTTCTGCCAATTCCTTGTGGACAAGACGTTTCAACCGCCATTGATGTTCCTCGTGGCAAAGATGTTCCCCCCCGTCAATGATGTTCCTTGAGGAAATGATATTCTCATCCGCCAATGTTGTTCCTTGTGGAAAAGTTGCTCCCACCCAAAATGAAGTTCCTTGTGGACTAGACGTTCTCACCAGCCAATGATGTTCCTTGTGGATTAGAGGCACCATGGAGGCTTCGCTCAATCTGGAGGACCACCCACGGAGGGTCGTGGCCCATTACTTGATGGCTCAAGGTGGATCTCTGTTTATTCCCAGATGAACGGGTGGCTCTAATGAACACCTTTCCAAAACAAAGTCATTTCCAAGTATTGGCATTGTCCATTGAGGATTGAGTGGACTCGTGGATCCTACTGTTCCCTTCTTCACTGGCTACTCATTTTGCTCGGATGACCACACCGATGTATGAACTGTCTCCAACATGAACCACAAGCTTTCGTGGCCCCGAGAGGGTCATTTATTATCGCTATCTTTTTCATCACATTGCCGATTCGAGGGCCCAAAATCTATGTCCCATTTCGAGGGCGCAAAGTCACATCACTGAGGTTTCAACTGAATAATTTCCTCCTATGGTTTTTGGTTCGGCATTCGCTCATTTTGTTCCCAAAATGTCTCCCCAATATTTTTCCCATTTCTCTCTTCTTCGTGGCCATAGCATTCCTTTATCGCAAATGTCCTCACAATCGGTTTTTACTGGTTATGTATCTTGCTTATTGATAATCCCCCACAATTACTTAAGTGGGTCCTTCGGTACTCTCTTTCATCAAGTATTCATCAAATCCTCCCAAGGCCATTGTTATTACTCCTCTCCATTTAATGAAGGCCTGCTGTGCTTCAGATCAACACCGCTTGGGATGCCCACTTATCCTAAATAGTGTCCACTTACACTTTCCCCATAAATTAAACCTCCCTCAAAGTGAAGGTTCATTCCCGCAAGGTCATGGCACAGCACTTTTCTATTTTCTCTCTACTTTCCCCGGATGAATGAATAGCAGTTGAAAATAGCCTCGAATCAAAAATTTGTCTTCCACAATCATGCACAAATACTCAATTTCTTATGATGTAATTCCAAATTCCATACATTCATGGCTACATTCACTCTTAACTTACTTTCCCTCCTACGACGTGACATTTACGGGCCAGTCTTCATCCATCTTGTTCATCTTTACACATACACCACATTTCATATCCCTTTTCCTGTCAATCAGCCGCTCAGTCGACAAATTTGACTAGTCTGCCAATTGGCTTCATCCTTGTACACAAATGATTTCCCCATCGCATTTCGCCCCATCCGATGCGCAATGCCAATTTTATACAATTTCCCCGGGATATTTATTTATGCAGCTTCAAACTCTCTTTAAGCTTGAACTGCCCTCCATGACTGGAGACAAGGGGACCAGACATTCTTTTTATACAAGCAAAACCGTAATGGACACGGACAAGATTTAACCACCCTTCGAAAAGGTGGCAGTAAAAGATGGAGTTTGTTAATCAGAGAAAAAGTACGAAAATGTTCAAGTTCCGCGAATTATGTTCCGCGATGCCCTGAAACAGGAAGTCAAATGATTCCGTGCTCCAAAGGGACGCGATGCCCTAAACAAGAAGGACAAATTATTCCGTGCTCAAGAATGAGTTCACGTGCCCTATTTTATGAACGTTCTAAATATGACCAGGATGCTGTTGATTCCCTTAGATCATATGTGGTTATCGGATGCAGTTGATTCCTGCTTTCCACAATCTTATGTTTAAGGCCTTTTTATCCATGAGCTCCCCAACTAGCACAATCGGTGCCCCCATAACGTGCATTTTAGTCCGTAGGTGTGATCGACCTCGGTCATTCTTATCTCTAATTTCATTTCTACCCAATCTTCCAAGAACAATCCACATTCCATGACGAACTAGTAATTTCATATTTCATCCTTCACATTTCCTCTTATTCTCACTTTCTATCTCAATGTCCAACCAACTTTCTCTCAATGTTTCAATCTTATCTCATTCTTCCGACTTCATCTCAATGCTCCAATTTCATTTCAATGTTCCACGTATCTCCGTGTTCCGATTTTCTCCATGTTCCAATCTTACTCTACTTCAAAACTTGACTTGTTTCTTCACACTTCACATGTAAATATGTATTTGTAAATCTGTCATGTGTCTGCTAGCAACTATCATAGACAGGGTCTCTCATGCGAGGCTTCCGGTTCTTCTTTGTTGACAAGGTACAAGGTTCCCTTTTACCTTGTCACGAGGGCATGTATACGAACTAAAGCATCGTCATGAGAGAACCACACCCTGATCCCAAAGAGGGACTCTATGCTCCAACATGTTGCGACAGACTTGGAACAGGCGCCGTAAGCGCAATGCTCTTCTCTGTATATAAAGCCATGTTTAGCTATGAAAAAAAGAGAGTCTACGACTTACCACCGAGACCAACCGTTGTTTTTATTTTTAGGTAATACATTGCAACCGTGATCTAGGTTGGTNTTTAGCTATGAAAAAAAGAGAGTCTACGACTTACCACCGAGACCAACCGTTGTTTTTATTTTTAGGTAATACATTGCAACCGTGATCTAGGTTGGCCAATACATTGCAACTGTAATCTAGGTTGACCAATACATGGCGACCGTGATCTAGGTTGACCATATATGCCTATATCTCGTCTCAACCCTCACTGGAATGACCAACTACGTTGATTTAGTGCAACCATGTGCTAATATAACTTCCTCTGACCGCTTCAGGGTCATTTATCTTGTACTTTTTTTCCAAAAAAAACCTTCGGAGCTTCCTCTTCCCTCGGTGTCTCTCATTTCGTTTAGAATATATATTGTATCCTTCGACTTCATTGGCATAATTGGTTTCCATGACCACTGCCATTTGTTCTCTTCTCTTAAGCATCCGCTTTCTCTGGGGTGACTCCTCTTGTCGGGGCATTTTGGATTGGACAAGCCCAGCATGGAGGCGTCTCTTATCAATAGTTCGTGCCCCAGGAACCAATGTGTCCACTCCACACTTCAACGACCCTTTTTGGGGTCACAATTCGTTGCACCCAATTGTTTTCTACGATTTATGGGACCCCTCGCCTTCTTGCTATGGAAAGCATCTCTACTGTTCGTGATCCCATTGTCTGGAGGATCCTCCATTAAACAAGTAATCTCGCATTTCGCTCAAACCGTTGCGAATTGTCATAATATCTGTCATCTTGCCCAAATGCTATGGAATGCATCTCTACTGTTCCTCATCCCATTGTCTAGAGGATCCATTATGAAAATAAGAATTTTCGCATTCCGCCCAACCCGATGCGCAATGTCCAAAATAGTTATCACGACCCCAGGCAATTTTGTTCATCAGTTCAGGAGCCATGTTTGGAACTGAACTGCCCTTCTTCGTACCCGAGGGAGGAACAGGCCCTTTTTGATACCAAACCAAACCGCTGACGTATATTTAACCACCCTTCGAAAAGGTGGCAATACAAGATGGAGTCTTATTCGATACTTATGGACATAAGTATCACGTCATGAAGCGAAGAAAAACACAAACTCGCCTTACTCAGAACAAAAAAGAAAATTTCCGCGATGCCCTAAGAAAGGAAGACCAAATGAAAACAAGAATAATTGCCGTGCTTCACGAGAGTCCACGAGCCCCGTTTTCACGAACATTCAAGATATGACAAAGGACGCTGTTGATTCCCTTAGCTCATATGTGGTTGGCGGACGCTGTTGATTCCCGTTCTCCACAATCGTTAGTTCCAGGCCTCATTTTTTTGCGCGTACCGACATGCCCAGTCGGTAATACCCCCAGCCATGTGTCCCATATTGTCTCCTCCCTATGCCCCTGTGGTCTGATCAACCCTGACTTCTACAATCATGCCTTCATTCCCACATTGTCTAACAATTTCATCACTCGAATATTTGCCAGCCATGGCCGATCACCTCATTATAATGACGACACTCCCATGGAAAAAAAATCCCTTGTTTGTAGGACTGTATATGCAAATCATCCTTCCTGGCATGACCACAATCTCTCTCAGTTTATTGTGCAACGGGAGCACAAGCCCATGAATGCACCCACATTGCTTATGCGTCGTTTCACTTTGATGTTCTCAAAGAGGGACAGCCACTCTTCCATGACCAGCTTAGAGGATCCAAAGATCCAGCATCATCCATTCGTTGGGTTGATACTATTGTGTTGTCCTGCTCTGCCCATACACCATGGTACGAAAGAGGATCGCTACCTCATTCGTGCCTCGTACCCCATTGCCCAAGTAGTGGATGTGTTTGAGCCTCAAACACCTCCTGCACCAACTTTATCCATTCCGTGGTACTGATCTCCACTGAAATCAATTTGTGACCCACTGTACAAACTGTTAACTGTCTTATTCACATTCACTCTTCTCATCTCATATCAAGTTCCCTTCTTCATCTCATTATGATATTCCAACACGTTCCAATTACTAGTTATTCTTATCTGCGGTCTCAAGACTGGCGGAGCATCCAGCTCCTGTTTGGATTTCTCCCATCACGGACATTTGGACCCTCGACAGGCCCAAATATGAGATATTGGTGATTTCGATTCAACAACCAAGGTTTGACTTCATGCATATCTGGGTGGTTCCCATCAATCAATTGGAGACTCATGAACTCCCTCTGGAATGGACACTTCCTTCTTCCTTCGCTCCTGCTTCAGTCGCACTAATCTCAATGTTCCTCCATATTGAACGCATCAATATCAACTCCTTCCTCGTTCTTCGAGAGCACATGGGATCAATTTGACAAAAATAGGCTTTCTGTTGAGGTGACAGCATCACTCTCTTTGCCAAATCTTTACATCAGCCTAAAGATTGGCTCAGACGATTGACTACATTATATCATTCTCTCCATGTGCAATTTTGAGGGCCTCTCTTTCCTTGGAAAGATACTTAGGTAGAACCTTTTACCAATACCCCTCGATGACCGCGTCCAGTTTCATCTGGGTCGAGACCAATTGTTGTGGACGTTTTACATCATAACCTTCCATAGCTCTTCAACCAGTCCATCATCGGACGTTGCAAATTGGACTTGGACTTGACGGTTTCCCCAGAATCAAAATTCAAGAAACTTGTTGCCAATCCACCATGCCCGTTATTGACATCTTCTCCGATGATTCGTTCACAAGACTCCAAAAATCAAAATTTCCATGAAGAACGAGTAATGTAATAAGTCGTCATGTCTTAATCTCATCATTCATATTTTCTCTCATTCTTTGTCTCAGTGTTCCGATTATCTCCATGTTCCAATTATCTCAATGTTCCAATCACAGTACATTCCAAAAATTCAATTGCTTCTTAAAATGTAAATATGTGTTAGTAAATCTGTCATGTCTACGTGCAACTGATTATAACCAATGCCTCTCTCATGCCAAACTTCATGTTCTTCTTTGTTGAGAAGGTACAAGGTTCCCTTTTACCTTGTCACGAGGGCATGTATACGAACTAAAGCATCGCCATGAGAAAGCCAAGTAAAAGCATGATGCAACAAAAGGGACTCTGAAAGTCACGACAAGTTGCGACGGACATGGGATGGATGGGCTCATTAAGCGCAACCATCGTCTTCTCTGTACACAATACTATGCTCCTCCTGAATGCACAGCAGTCTACGACTTACTCTCTCCATTTCAACACTATTCATTTCTTAGCTAGTCTTAAGTCTCGTGTCTTGTTCTCGTTGAACTTGATTCGAGCAATACATGACGACCGTGATCTAGGTTGGCCATTACATGACTGTGATGCCCCATCGGAATCAGTAAGAAAATATTTGCTGAACCAAGTGAATCCGGGCGGCCTATCCCGGCCCACTGATTTAGTGCATTCATGCCTGGAGTATATAGTCTCTGATCCTCGATAGTGGATCAACCAAAAAGCGTCTGATTCAAACTGATCATCAGAGGCAAGTATTTGCCCATGGATTTGGCATGATCATCATCGGGAACTCGGATGAAACAGCACCTATTCTGGATGCGATTTGTGACAAGGGTTATTCGTTCCGGTCTTTGTGTGAAGAAATCTCTGCAGGGTTGTTCAATGTCTTTCGTAAAAATTTCGCCAACGAATGTAACACGGAAATTCACTTGAAAAAGAAAAGATCCAGCAAAAGTACGTCCTCCGGAAACAGGTCCGGATCACGAAAGATTGACAAACTCCAATCCAACTCCTAAAGAATTCAAAAAGGGGCATTGAGCGATAGTATTCTAAGTCTATTTCCAAGCGTTTTATATGTTTTCTGCAAATATAGTCAAAATTCCTTTATATTTACCTCTAGCCCGTCAGACTTTTCAGCAACACCTAGGTAACGGGCCCTCCCTCGCGCTCTCTCCAGCAATCCAGTCCTCCATGACCGGAGGCTTGCAATAAGACTCAAGTGCTCTTAAGCGATTTGAGCCACACTTTCATCAACGGATGGAGAGAGATTATCCGTCCAGATATTTTATCGGGTCCGTGTCATTGGCAATTAGAGAAGAGCTGGACTGGGCATTTTCACAACTCTGAAATGTTGGGAGACATCAAGAGCCTAAGAAAAATTGCGCGACAAACCGATTTTTTGCTCAAAGCATCCACGATCAAGAACAAATAGGTAATTTTGTATTTATGTTAGAGGTCTACTATGAAAACCTATGAACATGGGAGGATTTCCTTTTCCGAAGAAATCGGTCTTTTTTTCCTCTTTCAAGTGTGGATCAGGCCTCTACTATTGATTAAGGGCTTTAAATATCCACTGAGGTATGTTAGTTACATGATGGACGATTTCATCTACATCATTTTCATTTTTGCTAAATATTTGGGTTTCTTGTCGTTTTGTTTCTTGTTGGGACAACTCAAGCACTCCCAAAGATGCATACAGAGTATATGTCTTGTCATAGGCTAAATGAAATTAAATCGAACTGATGGCATTGGTGAATAAGATAAAACATGGTAAAGCAGAAACAAGGGACTAAAGGTCATGACAAATATCCATTACAATCGGTACTTCAGGTCCTTCTAACCTCTAGAGGTTCAAGCTTACTCTTGAAAAGCCGGACACTTTCGCAATTCCAAAAGGAGAGGTACAAATCGTTCCAGGGATCCAAAACCCTTGGACCGAAACACCAATTCCTGACCACTATCCGAACCAATGGTTTCCTCAAGGGCGGGAGTCTCCTAAGTGACCTAAGATGTGGCTCCAGCTTCCCTCTCAGCCGGTCAAGGCTGGCTCTTAGTCAGGGAGTAATCCTGATCACTCCAAGCTGAAAGTGAAACACGGTGGCGAGATCACACTTTAATCGTCGATTCTCCATTGTTTCTGTTTCCAAGAGCCCCAGTCGTTCTTCAATTGGAAGGGTCCAAAAACCTTGAACCAACTTTGTAAATTTTCGTTGAGGCTTCTCAACCAAGATCACGTCCTTTTTGAGCGTTGGAGGCCATATTAGTGTTCTAATTTTAAGGCCCGGCCGGACATAAGTTGGGAAGAGTTTGGTCATTGTGTCTTTTTTCCGGCTAGAAAAGTGTCTCCTTAGCACTCCTATAAGCTTGTTTGCTTCCATTGATATACTCGATAACTTAAGACTGAATTTGAACTTCGGTCACGGGAATGTTACGAAATGGAAGCGAAGACTCAACGTACCTAAGATCCGAACATTTCACGACGTTAAAATGCGTTTTATTGGTGCTATTGGTTTATTTACGCTATTTGCTGTTTGCTATTTATTGGTCGAGATCGCGTTGTAGATCCTTTTGGTCGTTTTCAGAGGTGATTCGTCGAAAGATCTTTGTTTCTTCAGCAAATTTCAAAACTTCCCATGATAAGGCACTTCATTTACCATACGTTTGGAGGGTGACCTAATATTATACAAAAGCATATACCAAAAGGCACAATGATTGAATGATGTATTGAGCCGCAAACTTAAAAGAGGCTTAACAGATGAACTCATGAAAATTAAACACTGTAGTAGTGGCGGATCACTTGAGCCGCCAACTAATTGAGTCAAGAGATGGAAGAGATGGAATTAGAAAGAATGATTTTACGGAAAAGAAGGCCAATTTAAATGGAAAGTTGGCAGAATATAACCATCAGATATAACTTAGTGTCAAAATAAAAGTGAAAGTTCTCTGAGCCTAAAAACAAGTTATGAAACTAATTGTGCATCTTTTTCCTCTTTTTAAGGAAACTCGAGATGAAAGTTCAAACAAGGCGATGCAATATTTCTGGACTAATTATGGGCCTGAGGGCCGGATGGCACCATGGCTTCGTGGGCAAGAGACACCACTCTAGGTGATCGGCGTCCTAATCTATCGATCGAGCGTTACCACCGTACAATTAAGATGACTTTGAAGCGCAACTACAACGTCGTTCGGTTTTGTCTTGGCCTGATCAAAATCGATCAGTTTTACTTGCCGAAAGAGATGCACGCCGTGGAGGCAGCACTGTACATCAGCCCCTGGACTTGGTCTTCTTTTTTAATGACCCTGATCAAGTTTCTGTTGTGTACGCTTCGTGACTGACTTTATTTCGGACTAGAACACATTTATATATATACATGACTAGAACAGTTTACGAGCATGAGCAGCATGCTCAACACCGGGATATCACATCTCCCTCACACAGGGGGAGTCATCCGGGGACACGAAGCCGTCCCAGCACAGGGACACGGGCCGTCCCAACACAGGACACGGGGCCGTCCCAACCACGAGGGACACGGGGCCGTCCCAACACAGTGACACGGGGCCGTCCCAACACAGGGACACGGGGCCGTCCCAAACAGGGACACGGGCCGTCCCAACATGGCACGGGCGTCCAACACAGACACGGGGCCGTCCCAACACAGGGACACGGGCCGTCCCAACACAGGGACACGGGCTCAGAACGAGCCGTCCAGGAACACGGCCGGCCAGGAACACGGGCGTCCAGGAACACGGGCCGTCCAGGAACACGGGCCGTCCAGGAAACACGGGCCGTCCAGGCGAATCACGGTGCCAACGGGCGAATCACGGCGTGCCAACCGGGCGGGTCACGGTGCCAACCGGGCGGGTCACGGTGCCAACCGGGTCACGAGGCGTCTGGGAAAGGGTCTTTGGCCGTTGCCTCCACGCTCCAATCCCCTCCACAGGGAGAGCCACACACCTTGCTCAATCCCCTCCACGGGGAGAGCCACACAGGAGGCCACAGCCGGACTACCAACTGCGCCATGTTGTGTACGCTCCGTGACTGTTGTTTTCTTCAGCAAACGTTTAACTGTTTTCACAGCATTTTCAGCATGTCCATTGCTTTGAGGGTAATGGGGGCTGGACATTTCGTGAGCAATGTTCCACTTCTCACAAAAATCTCGAAACTTTCGCGATGAAAATTGTGGTCCACCATCACTTACAAGTTTACGAGGAACTCCTAAATCGGGAAATTTCTGACGTAAGAATCTTATAACATCCGAGGAGTTAGCAGTTTTGCCCAATCGATCCATACATGGCCAACCAGAGAGTCGATTGACGTAAACCATATATTGAAATCCACAATATTCGAATAGGTCAACGCTTGTCACTTGAAACGGGAAATCAGGGATTATGTCCGACAACATCAGTTCTTTCACCTGCGATACTTGATAAAGGCAACATTGCTCACAAGTTCGAACCAAATTGTCGACTTCATTGTTGAGACCTGGCCAATAGACTGTTTGGCGAGCACGTCTCTTAGTTCTTTATTGACCTTGGTGAGAAGCATGAAGATCGTGGAGTACGCTCTTCCTGAGACTCTTGGGAATCACCAATCGTTCGCCATTGAGAATTAGATCATCGATGAGTTGGAGGTGTTCACGAACACACCAAAAAGGTCGAAGAATCTTGGGTAGTTCCGGTTTTGAATTGGGAAATCCGTTCACAATAATTTGCTTCAAGGCTTGAGATTCCGGATCTTTGTTCAACTCGGTCCTCAGACGAGTCATCTTCAGGTCCGGTGAGCCACTTTCGTTGCAAAAGATGGTGCAAACTGTGCAAGGAGAGAAGAAATCTTCACCGTACTGATCTTCCGACACCGGTTGATCCACTGGTGATCTTGATAACGCATCGGCTATCACATGGTCCTTGCCTTTTTTCCATGAAGTGATGAATTGATATCCTGGAATTTTCAGCAAAAGCCGAACCAAACGTTGGTTATCCACTTTATCCAAGGTGTAATTATTTAAGATAGGGATGAGAGGTTTATGATTGACAATCAGATAGAAATTCAAGCCGGAAAGAAAAACATGACTTTTTTTATGGCCCACACAGCAGCCAATAATTCCAATTCTATCATGGCATAACGGGATTCTGCTCCGCTCAAAAACCTACTTCCGCATTGTACTAGCCTCCACGCACCATCATGTTCTTGGAGGAGGGCAAACCCAAGTTCTTGCGTACGAGAAGCGTCCGTTTCAAGTCTGGTTTTGGCATGAAAGTCGAAATAGGCCAAAGTGGGGAGAGAAACAAGCGCTTTCTTCACCTTCTTGAAAGCGACATTATGACCCACTTCCCAACTGAAAACGTGATTTTCCTTGAGCAAATCATGTAACGGTTCAGCCTCGCCAACATCAGTGCTAAAGTCGGCGAATTGGTTGACCAATCCAAAAACAGATCAAAGGTCAGTTCGACTTTCAGGTACAGGAAATTCACTCAAAGCTTTCGTTTTGGTGGCATCGATTTTCCATCCATCACGACCCACGATGTACCCACAAAATGGAACCTCGGATTTCCCAAATTCAAACTTCTTGACGGAAAACGTTATCCCATGGGTACGAGCTCGTTCCAACACCTGACGGACATGCTCCATATGCGTGTTAAAATCATCATCGAACACCAAGAGATCGTCAACCACCTTAGCCAGTTGTGGGATACCTTCAAAAGCTTGGTCAGTCCTCAAATTGAACTCATCACCGGCTGCAATGAATCCTTGTGGAGCTCGGAGATAACGATATCTTCCAAATGGGGTAATGAAGGTGGTAAGAAACCTGGACTCTTCGTCAAGAGCCACTTGCCAATAACCGTGTCGGCAATCAAACTTTATGAAGAACCTAGCCCCAACCATGCTTGATATGGTATCTTTTGGGCTACGCATGGGATGAACGGGTCACTTCACTTGAGAATTTAGCTTCGTCAAATCGACTGTCATCCGTCGCTTGGTTGAGTCCTTCTTGTTAACAATCACAATAGGATGACACCATTCATTCGGTTCGGTAACGGACTCGATTATCTCCTCGTCCACCATGTTCTGTAATTGACTTTTTATTTGATCTTCGTCGCAAATTGGGATTCGTCTGGCCGTTCGCAACTGGAAAGGTATCGCACCGTTCACGAGCTTTATCTTCATGGGACGACCCTTCATCGGTTTTAGTTTTTCTTCATTAAAAACATCAGCAAAATCCTCAACGAAATTCGACTTGACCTGCTCCGAACTAATATTTGTGTCAATAATGTTGGCAAGCATTTTGCTCTTAGGCCAGTCCCTTGGAAGATACAGGAGCTCTTTCAACGTCGATCGGGACAAATAACATCCACAGATGTTGCTGAACACGTGCACCGTCGATGACAACTCACGGTCCCCGTCTCTAATCCATATCGGGCAAACTCCCAAAATGTGCATATCGACACCGGAAACGTTCCTTATGATGTCGCTATTCTTCAGAAGCTCTCGGGTGGTTCCTCCCATTTTTTGAAGGTCTTCAAGTCCATATCTTCAACATTACTACCGGTGTCCGGAATCCATGAAATTCTAGTCCACTCTCCATCTCGAGTTTTGGTCTCGAGATGCAAACATTCGCCATATTCAATGCCCGCCACTTGAATTGCACTCATGTGCTTGGGCGTTCTGGATTCATTTTTATTGTAGTGGGAACCCTTCATCTTGCAACAAGGGCTGAAATGGCCTGGTTTTCCGCAATGGTGACTGTAGAATTCGTATATGTTATCTGTCTCAATATATGAAATTGATGCACGGTATTGCTCGGGCTTGGTAACCTCAGCTGAAGAGAATAGAGACAAGGATTTTTTGGTTCACGAAAGACTCGTCTATTCCACTATTTTCCGCTTAACCGCTCCTTCTGTATCTTTCAACCTCACAGTGACATGATTTGTCACGTGCAGGGCACTCATTTGAAGAAACATGGGCCTTACGGCCGCAGTTTTCGCATCGCTTCATTTGCATCAAATGCTTTGACTTGTTCTTTCCCTTTTTATATGTGGACATACCTTGAAGCTCCTTTGATACGAAATTCTTCTGAGATGCGGAGGCCCCTTCCTCTGCTTGACATATTTTAACCGCTTTCTCAAGGGTTAAGTCTTGCTCGGCCAATAAGCGGTGCCTTGTAGTGTCGCTCATGATATAACATACAATTCGATCACGCATGAGATCGTCCTCACGATTTCGGCAAGTTGAACATGTAGAGTCCGATTCGAAGTTGCAAGCCAAGAATATCTCCCTAAGCCTCGTGAAGAAGTTGTCGAACATTTCTCCACCGTCTTGAGATGCCTTGTAGAATTCAATTCTGTCGAGTAATGGGTTCCTCTGAGATCGAATGTATTTGGAGAGCACCTTGATTATGTCCACTACATCTGCAGATGGATCCACATCAATGGTTTTTTGAATCAAAAACCTTTGCAGATCCGCATCCAGGCATGTCTTTAATGCTGCCACTTGAACAGCCCGTGATTGCTTCGCCAAATGTTGGCAAAGAGCGAAATTGTCCCATCCTTCATTCCATGTGGCAAAATCCGAAGTTGTAGCCGTAGACATGAGGATAGGTCGATCCACGGAAATCGGCCGAAAACTCGGTCCATTGGAGCGAAAGCTTACTGATTCGTCAGTTGCTCACGTCTCAATCATTTCCAGGAGTCTATCCACCCGCATCTTGGCATCCTGAACAAGGCGGTCCTCTTGTCTACGGGAAGGTTTGATTAGTTGGTCCATCTGGGCTTGGAATGTCTTTATCATTTCCACCATTTTGAATGTGTGGTTTAAAGATGCCTTCTTATGATAATTGAGCTAACGGCCCTATGGGAGCTCACGTTAGGAGAGAGTGGTGTGGAATTGTAATCCAATGCGGACCATCAGTTAGCGATCCAGTGATAGAACGACGGCCCTTACAGAGCTCGCGTCGTTTTGGGGCAAGTATAGTTCCGAACCTATTACAGGTTATATTTGGTACTTGCTCACCAGTCCCGGAATCACTTGGCACTCTCACTTCTCAAATTTTGTCAGCCCTCATCACTAGGGGTAGTCCTTTGCCGACCGCGCCATGTAATGTTTCTCTTAAGTAGAATGCATCATTTATTTCGTTTCAAGAATAAGAAGCAACACACACATCGTCTTCCTTCCACTCTTCTGCCACGTTCCTAGTCAACTCCCCTTAGAAACGCGTTTTATCAATAGCACCATAGAAGGAGGTCATGGTGGTCAGTTCATAGATTGGACATCATATCACATCAGTTTCGTTTAGCTTTAACATCGGACTAATCTCATCCATGTTACTTATATAATTGCTCCCATACTCAATTCATACCCCAACAGGGATTCTAATAATGCAATAATCTTTTAGGGGCTTGCTCCTTCCATGATTATTTCATGACGGACTTCGTGCGTTTGCTAAAGAAAACCAATGAATTTATGACAAATCCGGACTTAAGGCGCTTCTAAGTGATTCAAGTCTGGCCAGTTTGAAGCTCCATTCGTGTTTTAGGGAAGCATGAGACTTAGGATTAGGGAGGATGTTATCTTCACCCTCGCACTGAATGCTTCAGGCATTTTTTGACCTATTATGGTTCAAAAGCACAACTTTCAAACTATGATGACAAATCATTTCGTAATAAAAATTGATTACGTCATTGTTCTATGTGTCCAAGACATTCAATTCACGTCACCCTACTTCAATCATACATGCCTAGTTTTCCCGCTCATTCTCAGACCATGCTCACTGTAAGTTTCCAGATGAACCAGTTGTTCTTAGCCTCTCACCAGACCGGATCAATAAATGAATTATCTTGAACCTACAATTCGAGTGATTACACATCCCGCGTCGAGAGCAAACATGGCGCAGACGGTTTAGAACCACTGCAATCGCCTGCCACGCCCTATTCCGTCCCCACTCCCTCGGATTCCCTAACAGAACCGCAATCCGGCCATGGCAGACGTCGGATCCGCTCGCCGCAGCCGTGGGCAGCTAGCCTCTCGGGCCGACATTTCCATTCGGAAATTCGTCGACATGGTCCAAACCCTGTGGAACCGACAGCCCGAGCCAATCCCCCTTGTGGAAGTGGCCTTGGCTGAAGCCAGTATGGAGCCCGCTATGAACCGCTTCCAAGCATTCGCCGATTCTGTGGCCAGATGCCAACTCCTGGAAGAATTGACTGAGGAGGAAGCCCTCAAGGATCCATTTACAACCCGCAAGATGGACATGGAGGACGACATCACTCAAGCTCGGGCCCGACTCAATGGATTGCGACAGATGGTCAGTCATCCCAATCCAACCACCGAGGCCCTCACAAACAATGCCCCGCCCACCTCCTCTGGGAACGAAGCGCCCATCCGAGCCCATCAGTCCCACCGGACGTTCAAGTTCTCACATCTGGAACCCTTGTCCCAAGAGGCGTCGCACGCAGAATACAAGAGGTGGCGAGAGACTTGGGACAATAACGCGCGAGTTCATAAACTCGCATCATTCGAAAGGGAAGTACAAGTATACTCAGTAATGACTGCTATGGGACCGTACGCTTCGCGAATAATTAAAAATCATTTCCAGACGAACCTCAACGATGAGGAAACTACCGTGGATGGCATACTGGAGAACCTGCAGCGCTACTACCGTTCCCAGAGGAGTGTGGCCCTGGATCGCGTGAATTTCCATCAGAGAAAGCAAGATCAATCTGAGACGTTTGATCAGTTCAGATTTGCCATCACAGATCTTGCCAAGGACGCCGAGCTATGCACAACTTGCGTGGAATCCCAGATTGTCACGCAAATCATCATTGGAACTAAGGACGAAAAGGCCAGGCACGACATGCTAGAAGAGCGCAAATTCCCCTCGCTTGGACGAACTATAGAGATCTGTCAGGCTAATGAAGTAGCGTCGAGGAACCAAGCATCGTTGACCAATTCTTCTGTGCACAAGATCTCGACATATCGCCAGGGAAAAAAGAAAGGAGGGGAAAGAGACCGAAACCAACCTCGCGATCAGAATCAAGCCCAAGGCAAAAACCAGTGGCCAAGCAACAAACGTGAAGGCAATTGCTGGTATTGTGGCCAAGATCGCCACTCTCGGAAGGAGTGTCCAGCCAAGAACCAGACTTGCAGCTTCTGTCACAAGCAGGGTCACATCCAAGTGGCATGCAAATCCAAGAAATATGGAAGGCAGCCAGACGAACGGGGTAGTCGATAGGAGAAACCCAAGAATCAAGGCCGGATCTCCTCGGTATTCTGCGGGCGTGTGTGCGCCAAGGGCGAGCCATTTTGCGACCTCGCCACAATCTCCATCAAATTTTCTGACCATCTAACCAAAGCTGGGAACCATATCTCGAGTTCTGCCAGACACGGGGGCGGGAGCAAATTTGATGTCAAAATCCACTTTCGTCAAACTAGGCCAAGACCCCAAACAACTTTCCAATACCAATGACACCCTCTATGCCGCAAACAACCTCACCATATCGTCAATGGGTAGAGCTAAGTTTGGCATACACTTCAATGGGAGGTCTTGTGAAGCCACGTTCATAATTTCTGACGAATTCAATGGTACAATTCTGAGCCTCCAAACATGCCGGGAGTTGAACCTGATCCACAAAGAATTCCCTAACCCATTGGGGCCCGAAGTGTCAATATCATATGTGGAGGAAGTTAATCAAGAGCGCGTTTCCCAAATGAAGAGGGACCTCCTCAAAGAATTTGAGGACGTTTTTGATGGAGACAAGCCTCTAAAACCGATGAATGGTCCTGCAGTCCACATCGAATTGGACAAAGACGCAAAGCCATTCCACGTCAACGGCCCGCGACCAATACCTATCCCCCTCAGAGACAGAAGCAAGAAGCTCATCTTCGACTTAACTGACAAGGGGGTCATTGCACCCGTCCAGGAGCCCACTGACTGGCTCCACCCCATGTCCATTCAACAGAAGCCCAACAACGACGAGCTTAGGCTATGCGTGGACCTAAGACGCTTGAACCAATTCGTAAAACGACCTCGGCATCCGGTGCGAACCCCAAGGGACGCGATGGCCGCTATCCCGCCGGGGGCCAATTTTTTTCCACATTTGACGCCAAACACGGGTACTTCCAGGTTCCCCTAGACGAGCCAAGCCAACTACTGACGACTTTCTGCACACCTTGGGGACGGTTTAAACACCTTCGAGCCACCATGGGACTCACGTCGGCCGGGGACGAATATAACCGACGCACTGATGCTGCACTGTCTAATATTGAAAATCTGGAGAAAGTCGTGGACGACGTCATTTTGTTCGATGCAGAATTGGAAGCACATTTGTCAAACGTACGCCTATTCCTAGAGAGATGTTGAGCCTCAGGAATTACCCTGAACCCTAAGAAGATCAAACTGGCCCAATCGTCTGTTCAATTTGCCGGGTTTATTGTAAGCAGGGAAGGAATCAAAGCAGACCCAGAAAAACTCAAAGCTATTCGCCATTTCCCCAAACCAGCAAACATTACGGACCTTAGATCATTCCTCGGCCTAGCTGAGCAGTTGGCCGGATTCACTGCCCACGTATCCGGCGCCATGCAACCTCTCAGACCACTCCTCAAAGCAAACTCCATATTTTATTGGGAACCAATCCATGACATGGCTTTTGAAGCGACCAAATCCGCATTGCTTTCACCCCCAGTTTTGGCCACCTTTGACCCCAAACGTCCTACCTCACTCCAAACCGACGCATCACGCACCAAAGGCCTCGGATATGCCCTTCTTCAGGAGGATGAGAGCGGCCATTGGAGATTGATTGAAGCCAGTAGCCGTTTCATTACTGAAACGGAGGCAAGGTACGCAATGGTTGAGCTCGAACTACTGGCCGCTAGATGGGCCATGAGAAAATGCCACAATTACTTGTTCGGCATCCCAACCTTCACGTTGGTTGTCGACCATCTACCCCTCGTATCAATCTTAGACAAACAAACACTCTACTGCATTGAAAACGCTCGAATCCAAAGGCTCAAAGCATCCACCAGCCCATACTCCTTTAAAACCATATGGAAAAAAGGACGGGATCACCGAATCCCAGACGCCCTTTCTCGAGCCCCTGTCCAAGACCCAACACCGGACGATCTGGAAGAAGAGGAAGAAATGTACGGGTACGAGTGCAGCCTTCAAAGAACGACCGCCATTGCGATAGAACGAGACACTGACGGCCTGGAGGATGATTCATTGGCCGACCCAATCCTGTGAGAGATTCGTCGGGTTGGAATGGCTGATGCTGAGTATCAAGCCCTCTTGGACCACCTAAAGAACAATTACAGGCGAGTTGACCAATCAACTCATCAGGGCGTGGAAAGGAGCATCCGAAGGGCGAGACAAACCGTTTTTTGGCCTGGTTTGACATCAGATGTCAAATCAAGCGTCGAATCATGTGACCAATGCCAAAGAAGACTGCCATCACAACCCAAGGAACCCCTCAAACGTGACCCCACATCCAATACGCCCTTTTGAAGAGATGGCGGCTGACTTCTTCTCCATCGGTAACAACCATTTTATGGCCATCGTCGACCGGTACTCCGGATGGCTTGAGATGGTGCACTTCCCACGACCACCCACTTCAACATCCACCATCGCAAATCCAAGAAAAAATTTCACGGCCTTGGGTTGTCCAACCCGATTCTTCTCAGATGGAGGACTGCCCTTCACTGCCAAAGAAACCCAGGAATTTTTTACCCCCCCCACAACAGAGAACGCAGGCACTCTCAACGCTCACCGCGTTCTTTCACGCACGCAGTCTCGCGGCTTCGACTCGCTCAGCACCATCGCCTTCTTCGTAAATGTAAAGAATTCGACACGCTACTTTTCCACTAGCGTTGCCACGAATTTGGTGCTTCCTCAGCGTAGCTCAATGGCTTAGTCCAAATCCAGCTTTTTTTTGGCGCCAACCCAGGGGTTTGCTCCTTATCTTGTCCTCACGAGTTCCTCTCGATCGACACTTTTTGAGAATACGCAATTTAGCGAAGATATAAGAAGAATCAGCCGCGACGAATCGGTCGTATTCTTAACTCTTCTTCTGGAACTGCGTTCTTGTTCAGCACGCTGTCAGCAAAATTTGGGGGAAACTTCGATCGTTCTTCATCCTTTAGATAATGGAACGATCTTATATTAGAATGCAGTGATGTTCTGGCATGAATTGTTCGGTTTAGGCGTAATCGCATATTCATCCGCAATTTATTGGCAGACGGAACTGCTGACTTCTTTCATGATTTAAATATTCCGGATATCGCATTCTTTCTTGCAGTTCTCCTACCTCTCTTTCCGCTTTAGTCGTCTTCTCGGCATTTTTCTCAGAAGACGAAAAAGTAACTTACCTATTATGGTAATACGTGCAGGCCGTGATTTAACGCTCTAAACACCTTCATCATATGGAGATGCTAGATGTACTCGTCGGCGTCTTATGTGATCTAATGGTTTCCATTTCTTGGAAATTCACTCAGGACTCAGCTGGCTTCGGAGACGTTATTCTTTCTCATAGCCGTCCTATAATTCTCGGTCTCTCTGTGTTAAGTGTTTAAAGTGGTTTCAGAACAAACATGAGGCACGATGCCTACAAAGATTTTACCGCAGGGCCCGGCGCAGGCAAGACAAGGAGCAAATTTTTTCCTTCGTGTCCTTTCGATAAGGCCGCCGGGACAAGTTGTTTACGGTCCTCCGACCGCATGATGATTATTGAGGACAAGTTACGCTAGAAACCCATCGTTTCAACAAATGGCGTCCCGTATCGACTTTTTTACATGTTGATATATCATTTACTTTCGACATGTATTGTTCCTCACCACTTACTGCAATTAATCGGAAGTTTGTGTCATAATCTGGGGGGAGGTGTAGTATTGCGAGACAAATTATATCCTACTCCGTCAGCTAATGATAAAGAAATATACGACTCGTAATGAGTCAGTAAGCTTCAACATCTCGGAGGAACATTGGGATGATCGTCTGTCCTGACGCAGTTTGTAGTGGAGGCAATTAAAGCAACACACATTTGCTAAGATAACCAATTTACCGAAGAGAAACTGGATGTATTCTTGGATAAAAGTAGATCAAATACAGGAAAACTGTAGAAGATCATTGACAAGGTTCTGTCACCAAAATGCAAGATTTGATTGTCAAGTGTGTTACATCCGGGTTGTTTCACTGAATGCGGTTGATATGGCGAATGAAAATAACTCCACTAGATTGTCCAAAAATAAAAGAAAATTATTGTTACCAAAGACATCGGACATATTCGTTGCATTTTAGTCATAATATAAGAGCTCGAAGCTACATCTGTTGTAATGCATTTCCAATTGGAGATCCGACTGAGACAATGAACGTTGTACAAGAGTGGCATACCTATCCTTCATGTGGGTCAATGGGAGTTGTGACTCTGTTGAACTTTCCGGAGTTCATGGTCGTAAAGTGATACTTAACGAGGTACTCGCAAGATACACACCAAAGCCACAATGAAATAAGTGTCACAAAATACAAGAACATTGGTTCTGCGAGGTCCATGTCCATCTTCAAACCACTGGCCACACTGTGAGGAAAGACATGATGAGAAAAACAGTTAAGAGCGGGAGAATTGTGATGTTCAAATCATTGGGGAAACACCCCAATAAGCAAATTTGTGCTTCCCACTTTTTTACTTCACACTCCGATAGCCACAAACACATTAAATTAATGCTCGAACAAATAAGCTTGAACACGCCCAGACTAAAAGGACATATAAGTTGGTCATGAATGGGCTCAGGTGGAGTAACGAAAGATTTTATAAATACTATGGGCAGCACGAATTGCTCAGATCAACGGCAAGTTTCTCCACCCACACCCACAGTACAAGTTAGTAATTTCTGGAAGAGCACGAAGCTTGAAGCACCTGGAACCACCGAAACTACAACAAGAAACCATAACTGTTAAAATAACAGCCGATAAGTGGGTCAGTATAATTACCAGCATGGAATTGCGAAATTTGTCGGAGCAGCTGGTTCTATGGGACGCGTGGCCATAGTTGGAAATTGTTTTGCACCGGTCTGAAGACAGATCAACACTTTACATACAAACGCTTGACTGTAGCTTATCCCGAAGAGATACAGCTTTCAAGACTCCCAGAAGCATGAAGAAATCTAAGGCCGGAAAACGCAGAAAACATTTTATAAAAAGAATAGCTAAGGAGTAAACATACAATGGCTTTTTCTCATTTAAAAGAAGATACGAGATAAGAAAGAAACCTCACAAAAATAACATGACGTGGCAAGTGACAGCGCAAACGTGGTCAATTCAAACCTCTACATATGCGAGCCATAACTGATACGTCCGAACACACAGTTTCTATTGAAAATCTCATCAGTGGGAAAACTATGGATCAACCCGAAGGTCTAGACTCGCGCTAATCCTGTCATGAACCGAGAACCATCGCGGAAAAAACTCTCAGCACATCTAATCTTCGGAGTGGGTTATGAGGACGCTCCTGGATTCTGGAATTTGACGAGCTGAGAATACACGCAAAATGGCAAACTGCAACGCATTCCACGATATACAACCCTCTCATAATGATGATATTAGAGGACCAAGTTATGACGAAAGTGGGGTCGTCTAATCTCATCAAGAACATTCAGAGAAGAATTGGGAAAAATAGGGATTCACGTCAGCGGGGTTCGCTAACGCAACACCGTCTGAGAAATCATCAAGAGGTGGGCACTCAGATCTTCCAAACGATCCAAATCGCGGCCAAGATATTGGTCTTGGCACGTCAGTCAGCTCTTGTTCTGTTATAACTACAAACCCCTCACTAAGGAGAATCAAGACAAAGACAATCACAGAGTCCAACCCAATCTCACCATGCTTTAGATGAGCAAAGTCAATTGGAAATCGAGTGGTTTAATGAACTAACCTGTGAATGATGCCGTCATGCCACTGGCCTCATCCTGACCGGGATCACCGCATCACCGTATTGCAGAAAGTCCAAGCACATCAACCTGCAATAAACCTGATGTCGAGATACAATATCTTTGTTCAATGTAACACCGAACCCAGTCCGCACGGACCAGTCCCAGTACCCAGTCCCACAGTCCCCACCTGCAAAGTTATTGACTCCCGAAGAATGGAAATGACAACAGAATAAATGTTGAAGGTGCTAAAAGAGATGAAGAATTAATCCTGGAGACGAACGAAATCCGCACAGAACCAAAGACTCAAATCATAACGGACGACAGATATCTCAGCATTGAAGCAACAAGTCAGGAAATGAGCATAAAGCACCACGTCTGCATAGAATCAAAGGGAGTTCAACCAAAAGACAACACATTTCGGACTACGGACTGTACCGTGTTTGCCAAGACCTTCAAAACATGAGGTCGTGTGGGAAAATGCCTATGCCTGGTTGGGTCAGTCAACATCACGTTATTGCAACGTGCACACACCGGAGGCAGGCAAGCCCTCCTGTGCATACGAGCTTTGCAAAAAAAAACACGCTCCGAAGGTGATGCTGGGGTTCCAAAACTTACATTCACGATGTGAGTTGTTAAGTGGCGAGGACATCATCAATCCAGTGCAATATCGAACGACAGAACAATTCTTTTGGGTATTCCAGAAGTCAGCCGTGTTTTGGAAGATTCACTAAGAAAACATTCGATGATGCAGCTTGGGGATTTTTTCATGGTGGGACGATCGTTAGGACTAACAACGTAGTACTTCTATGTGTGCAGAACATTTATCACCATTACCGTCTTCGGCAACAATATCCCCTTCACAAATTCAAGCTTAAACAAAAAAAAATTGAGGTCCAATGTATGTACAAATATTTTTAACGACCTTATCTCGCACTATAGCCCAGTCTACGTGCTGTCCACCTAAAGTAACACCATTACAAAAACATTGGGTTGGTTGATTACTCAAGGCCAAGGCGGGGAGTGTTATGTGCGTGCACTAATGTTGAATATCGTAACACATTGAAAAATCAGGTTGTTCTGGATACGCTTGATATATTTAAAAAAACCATGAGGCATTCTTATCAAAGAGAAAACAGGAAATTGGTTTAACCTGGTTCTTGTGAGTTGAACGATCTTGTCTAGACGCCTGTACGACGTAAAGGAGAGCGTACAAGAATCCTGTTGTGGTAACACGACCTAAGTCACTTGGACAAAGGATTGTACACCTCAGCAGTTTGTGAAAGGATTGTACACCTCAGCAGTTTGTGGTACGAGAGAGGTAGGCCGAACAACATTCACGGAGATATCCGACGGAACGCCATGCGTCCTACTGGTTTGCCCTCTTAAAAAAAACCTATAAAAAGCAGTCCCCAGAACAGCCAAAAAAGAGTTGATATGATGAAGTGAAACGTAATACAGGTTTATACTTCATTCTGGCTCCACTTTGGAGCGAGTAAAAGCTCCTTCAACTTTGACACAAGACAGAAAAGTCTTCTTGTGTTGAAGTGTAAATTTTACGGACTTGTTTGACGTTTCTCACGAATCACGATAATTGAACAAAGGTGCATAGTGCATAGTGCTCAAAGTGGAGACTCTTTGGCGGAAACGCTGATAGGACTCTATGCTGGGAAGCCACAGGAGTAACAAGCCGTGGATTCCCCATTGTAGACCAAACTTGAGGGTGGTTTTGTTTGTAAGGTTTTCCCCTCTATATTTTCATCTAACGGATGCACCTCTCCGATATCGCGAGACTTATTAAGTCTCTTTGAGTCAAGGCATAACATTGTTAGGCGACTTCGTTTGCCTTGTTGCTTACACATTGATAGGCGACTTCGTTGCTTTTGCATGTCATTGATAGGCGACTTCGGTTGCTTTTTTGTGCCCATTATGATAGGCAACTTGTTTGCCTTTTTTTTGCACTATTGATAGGCGGTTCGTTTGCCTTGTTGGGCCCATTGTCGATAGGCGACTCGTTTGCCTTTTATGCACACGTTCTTCGTGGTGTCCATGACACAGCCAGACTCAAGTTGAGGTTGTACCAATTCATGCCCCCAATACATGTACAGTTGCAATCATCCTCAAGACTTGTCAAGCAAAGGTAGAAAAGTAAACGGTCGAGATAAGGTAAGATCCTAATTTCATGTCTTGCATTGTATAATACTGTACTTACACAAGAAATACAATTAATGGTGAAACGGTATATCACGAGTTTGTTGTTCTTCATTCTTTGGGACAGTAGTGTTGGCTCTAAAAACCCTATAACCGGAGATCTTTAGATAGGTCTAAACAACTTAAGCCCTAGTAAAATAGGTGCTCTCTTTAAAGGCGCTATCTTGGCAGGTCCTAGGTGGTGGGT
>NC_081451.1:4387086-4404238 GCF_007210705.1 Tigriopus californicus
GGTCAAGAGACTGGATAGTCTCATGTTCCGTTGTTGTTTGGGAATTAAAAATAATTTATCTGGAAAGGGGAGACTTCAATCTCATCCTTGTACAGAACAGCTTGCCATGCTTGATGTCAGTGTGGCAAGGGAGCTTGTAAAGACTTCCAGGTCCAAGGGGTCGAAGCTAGTCTCAACAGGCCATTGGCTTGGTTGAACATTTTCCACAGGTGGTCCTGACTAAGTCTTGGGTGGAACAGCTCGATTGTTTTTCGTCCAGGTGTTGAGGATAGCGTGGATATTTTGGGTACCTTGAGTGACGGCATACTGGGATTGTGAGATGAGCGCTTCCACCTGAAGGTAGTTCCACAGATACTGTTGTTGTTCAGCTACTCGGGTTTTGTACCTCATCTCGTGCAGGACAAGTCATGGATTGTCTCATTCCGTCTTTGGACTTGTTGATCGCTATTTTGTATCTGTCTTACGGCAGCGTCCATATAATGAATGGTATGATCTTGCCTAGCTTCCATTATCGATGCTGTTGGAGAGGTGATGGTTGGTGAACGCCATTCCTAAGGCTCCTCAATGGTCAGTAGGGTAGCGGCCATGAGCATAGCGGCCAGTTTCTGGCAAAGAATAACACAATCAAGTTGCTGATTCTCCTGTAGCCTGATTAGGGCAGTGGTCTAGGTTGATGTTAATTGCCTCTATTTACTTCTGGATGATGCGGTTGTCTGTTCGTTGAGGTTCTTCTTGGCTTTGGCTACATACTGTAAGATGTCCTGTATGTGCCTGAGTTGCTCCTGAATTGGGGTGATGTCCGGCGGTCTATGATAAGGTTGGCGGTGGTGTCAGTGTCTTCTTTCTCCAATGTTTGGAAGATGGCTGGTTCTTGTTTGAGTGGTCTGGGGTGATGCCACAATTGGGAGAAAGAGGTGGCATAGTAATAGTGCGGGAAATAGTCCTGATAGCGTGTCTGCAAGAAGGTTTGGGGGGACTATAGTGATGAGGTAGTTATGGTATTGATAAAATGGCACAGTATGTACAATAGGGTACGAGAAACGCAAAAAATATGAAATAACGTCAATTCAGTTAGGCATCTTGGGGCTGGTGATTGCAAGTCAGCCAGGGGACGATTGGGTGTCCCACCTCTTCTGTCTTGGTGGTACGGATAAGTTCGATTGGCCCCTCTTTTTGACCTTACTTTTGCTGATGATGATCCTCCGGGTCGGGGAGGCGGAGCATTGCCAGCTTCTGGGCTCGGCTCGCATCAGACTTTTTTGACCGTCCCTGGTTCCGTTGTCTCGTCTTAACGGTGGTTGGCTAGAGTTGGCTGGCACTTGCTTGGTTGGGGAAAGTTCAATTACCTCGATATTGCCGTCTTCGTTGATAGAGGTCTCATTGGAGTCGTCGTTGGTGTTGTACTCGCCCAAATCATTGCATGGTGCAATGATGGTGCAAATACAACGTTATTATTGGGAGATGTAGGCAATAGGGGGGGGGGCAGATCCCAGTTGTTGATGGTGGAGCGGTGTCATTAATGCACAACTATCATGCATTGGTATGATGTCATATCTATTGTGGCGGAAGGCTATGCTTCTGGCAGAAAGGGTGGTGGGGTGTACCATGGAGAGTTGGTGGGTGGCAAACTCCTTGAAGAGTGTCGGCACGTCCATTGTGCTGAAATAACATTTGGTGGCAGAGTAACCGTCATGGTCATCTTAACAAAAGTCTTGCCTGAGGGAAACGTCGGCTTGGCGTCTGGCGTGGGCCTGTGCTAATACAAGGCCAGAACGGCACTCTTAGGGCTGATAATCGCGAGGGTGCCATTGTCAGAGTCCATATGGACATGAACCTTGTTGTCCTGTAGGGAGAGTTGGTTGTGATGAGTTGTTCTACTGTTTGTTATTGCAGTGCCTGGGTCAGGGTCTGGCGGGGTGACGGGAATGCGGACGGTGCTGAGGAATTGGGGAATTGGGATGCCTAGCCTTCAGCTTCAGCTTGGTTGTCTGATTCGGCTCTAAATACTGCTTCTGCTTCCGCTTCGGCTTCGCCTTTGCTTTTGCTTTTTGACATCAGTGGAGGTCATGGATGACAGGCCTTCATTGGTCGAGGCATAGTCGAGAGGGTTGTTGAAGGGTCCTTGTGTGTTTTGGACCCTAAAATGGACCTAGCGTCGTGTCATATTTGCCGTTGAAGTTATTGATTAGCGTTCGTTGCCCTGGATAGCGGATTTTCACCTGGCGATCATTGATTATTTCGTGTACTTGGTATGGGCCATCTTGGTATGTGGCGGTTTTGCAGGAGATTCCGGATTCGGTTGGGTCATTTGCTCGGAACTTGAATACCAATCTCCGGTTGGAGAGTTATGGGTTTGACTTTTTGGTCGTAATAGTGCTTGTTGACCTCGTGTTTCTCAATTGTAGGTGCGAACTTTGTCCATGACTTGTGCCAATTGGATAATGGGGAGCATCTTGGGGTTTGACAATCGGACTTGCTTGAGTGTGGTATCATTTACTTGTTCAATAGGGAGGTAGTATTGAGACATCCTTTTGGTGTGTTGACATCCTCTTGGTGTGTTGGGTGTTCACGCATTCTTCTTTGGTCATTTTCGGCCTTCTTCTTCATCTTGAAGGGCTAATTGCTGGTGGACCAAGTCATTGGGGTATGGTTTCCCAGAGGCAGGGCTCTGGGTACGAGGGGTCTGGTTCGGTCGGGGAAGTTTCTGGATTCTCGTTTGGTAACATTGTCCAATTGTCGTAGTCGACGGCATATCTTGATGAGCCCTCTTTTTTTTTTACTGGAACTAGCACGGAAGCCCAAGCGGACATGCTTGGTGATATGAGTCCGTGGGTCTGCCATTTGTCCAGTGTTTTTCGCAGATCTGCTTTCATTTGGGGATTGAGAGGTCTCCAAGGGTCTTTAACAGGTGTCGCGTTGCCTGTGTCAACCTGGAATTTGATGAGGTCGTTTCTGCCGACGTCATACTTGGATTGGGATAAGTGTTTTTAGAATCGGTAGAGAAGATCTTCGTGAGTCTCTTCTGCACTGCTGAGAGCTGGGGATGCTGCTTGGATTCTGTCTTTTAACAAAGCATGTATTGTTCAACGCTTCTCGGATTCGTGGGCATCATTCTTGGTAGGGGCTCCAATAAATCCCAAAAGCATTGGCGAATTTTGTTCGTCATGCTCAGTGTTGAGTTGGTTGTATTCTGGTTCGATCACTTTTTGGGTGGATGAACTTGCTTTGCTGTAGGTTGTCTTTGTGTATGGCGTACACGGTGCCTATTTTCGTGCCGGAATTTGAGGTAACAGGTTGATTCGTGTATTAACCACTGGTACTTACGAAGTTCCACCAGTCGTGGTGACTATGCAATGAGTGCTTTGGCTTTCCTTTCGATCCAGCTTGCTCTGGGCATTTTTTGATGAATATTCCATTCCCTTCAACTGAGGGCTTGGTGAAGGAGTGGTGGCTAGCTCGGTCTTGGGCTCAGCTCGCTGCACTCTCTTGGCTGGAACAGTTGGGTTGTTAGCAGATGACATTCGGTGTCCTTGATAAGACAACTCGATGGCATGGCAGTGGGCATCTTCATCGTTAAGTTATGTTTGTTAGCATCTTTGTTAGTGAGCTTGGTCACTAATGTGGCTGTACAGGTGGATTCGTTGGCCTTTTGGACCAATATGCACTACTGCTTGTTGTGTAGGTTGGGCACCAAAGGCATTCTCTTCATGTGGGGGTCCAGTATGGCACTGTGCTAGTTTTTTGATGATTAAACATCGTGCGATGCATGCGTGAATGGGCGTTTCGATCTTGATGGAGATGCTGGCTAATCCGACTACCTGTAATGGTTGAGAACGACGGCTGTGACCGGGTTTTCATGAGGTGTGACCTTGGGTTGCTTGGATGGGTTTGGATAGGCTCGTAGAAATGTCTCATGGCCCATAAGGTTGTAAGTGAGATTACTGTATCAACTAACATGAACGAGGGGTGTGTACCATTTCTACCTTGATGAACGCCGCTACCTGATTCGTAGGGGTTTGCCTGATGGAGTTGACTTATGAGTCAACAAAGAATGTGGAGGCTTCATTTTTTCTCGCTCGTCCACTGCTCTTGGGAGGAGGAATGATTTGACTGGGAATCTTCGTGCTCTCTTGGGTTATGTGCGTATGACTCCTAATTGTCATGTGATGATGACTCTTTGGGTTGTCGTCCGGATGAGGGTTAGATGGGCATTGCAGGGCCAGTGTCCCTTGCGTTGCACCGTTTGCAAGTGTTGCCAAATTTGATTGTGTCCGGCTTCTTGCGGAGTTGTGGAGTGGGCGTTAATTGTCTCTTGGCTGCGTGCTCTGCTTTCTCTGCTGCGCAATACATTCCTCGTCATTGTGGCTACTCGTCTGGTGTAACCGGCACCATTTGCGAGAGGAGGATGTGGTGGTGTGTGGATGGATCGTATGCCATTGGCTCTGTGCGTCTGTGGCTTGAAATACTCTGGCTTTCTGTGGCTGGCTATGGGATCCGTATTTCGCTATAAGGTCTGAACCCTGGTGGGCCGGTGCGGGCTCGTTGTATGGCTCGGGTAGCTGTGGGTTTTGATCTTCACGGTTCATTCTTCTCGATGAAAGCATCCTCCCATAACTGATACAAGGCGCGTTGTGGAAACTACGCATCTCTTCTTTGGGTTGCTGATGGCTGGTGAGACGAATTTGTTGCTAATTCTTGCCCAAAAGTCGTCCATAGTGGCGGAATGCGACGGGGTCTCTGACGACAGGCATAAGGAGGTCCATTGCCTCTTCGCAGACGTTGGCTGTGACTGCTTCTGAACAATTGGGTTACACTGCTACCCATTGGCGGCTGCTACTGCGTGGCTGAGGCTTCATAAGCGATAGAAGTCCCTATCCGTGGTCTTGGCAAGGTGGGCATGCTGAGTCGCATGGTATCGTTTCTGTGAGCCTGGATTCTGGGCTTGCGTTTGAAGAAGATTCTATTGTGCTCTTGAGGGCGTTGAGACGGTCTTCCATTTCTTCAACTGTTGAATGATTTGTTTCAAATCTGATTGGTGGAGAGCTCAGCGTGTCAAATAAAATAATCAGGTGTGTCGCTCAAAGATATTGTATATATAAAATCCTTGATATTTATTACAAACCCAATTATCTCTTCCTCTGGCAAATTAGGGCCGGAAATATGAACCCCAATGTATTTATACGTTTTTCGCTGTAATTTCCATTCGTCCTTGATTTGGTTTTGAATACGGGATGGTTAGGAAGCAGTTGGTTAAGGTTGAGGAATCCTTTGATTGTCATTGAAATCAAGTTGGGTGTTCCTCAGGGCTCCATTTTGGTACTCTCCTTATCATCATATTCATTGCTTCGCTTCAGAGGCTTGGTAGTAGTAATTTCAGTATCTTCCCTTATGCTGATGATACAAAATTGGTAGTTGTAGAATGGGCCAGAAATCCGGTTGCTGGGAAGGTCCCTAGACCTAATCTACTCTTGGGTTGCTGCGAGTAAGATGGTGTAGTGAAACAGCATTCAGCCGTATAGTGCTGAGTTGTGATATACGGTTGTAGAACGAGAGCCATTTTTCATCCGAGATTAACTACGGAGCTGGACTAATGTTGGAAGCAAGAACGTTGCAAGGATGTCAGGAGGACAAGCATGCAAATCACACCAACGAAGATTAGATGAGCCAAGTAGGCTGGAAGCGATCTGAAGACCTGTCAACCTGTCAGATTAACAATAACAGCAATACGAAGATTTAGTGCTGTGTACCATATATCTGTTATCACCCAATGCATAAAAGGCACAAGAGGTTTCTTGGTTAAACTCTGCCCGAGCATGAAGTAAGTAGCTACCGGACTCCTACCTGAAGAGGACTGTATGCTTGTGTCTCCCTGTATAATACTCATCAAGAAATAAAGTCCAAGCATCCACAACTTGTGCTAATTCTATTCTTCCGGGACTTCGGCGAATTACCCGACTTCCACAATCCACTCCTTAGTTCGAGGCCGAGTCGAATCCCTTCTAAATCTACAATACTTGAGTTCATCATGGTATTGGTCAGCGACGAACGTACCATCAAAATTGGATAGTCGGCAGGATCCCGACTCATGCATCCATGGACTACTCAAAAACGCGATACCCAATCATAAGGACACCCACCGATGGCAAGGTAGTATATAATGCTTCAAGTCAAACTTTTGATGCTTTAGGAGGGCGACTGGGTGTTCAAATACCGAGCGCCAACAACCTATCCGAGTCGGGAATTTCCCGAAAAAACGGCCACCTACCACGATGGCCCATTCCAGGTCAATAAGAATACATAAAATGGCCGCAGATCAACTCCGCAAGTCAATATCGGGCTAGGTTTGATGTCCAGACCGTCACCGAGATCGTATGCAAGGACAGCCTGACCACGGCCCACCCATGGGAGCTGAGCGACTACAAACTCGTTCACATGGGACGATAGTAAAGCCACGCACCACAGCCAACCCGAACCAACTGTTCCAATCATCAGGGCTCTGTTAACTAACTCCTTTGGCTACTTCGGCCACAGCCAAAGTCCGATCCGGACCTGCTCCAACCAGTGGATGCCCCCGACAGCAGCTTACCACACTCTTAATGGACGACGATAGCACCCCTATGCCCCAGTGAACACCGAAACCCGAACCGCGAGTAGCGCCCAAGCGAAAAGCCAGTAACTCTGAACGACAGTCTCTCTCTACTAGCCCAATCCCAAGAAAATTGTTTTGTCCAATGACTTCGCATTACGATGGGCCAACAGCTAACCTTCCCAACGTTTCGAATTTTGAGCTGGAGGAACCAGCTTTCTTCACAGAGGGGAACACCCGCTTTTGTATTTTTGTATTTGTTTATTGTTCTCCTTGACATTTTCTGAGATATCAAATTGATACTAGCTTGTAAAATTATCATTAATCAATGTTTTACTTCACCTAACGCACCAACACACAAGGACAGCAGAGATCCCGATTCTTCATGAGATTTACAGGGCAACTGATGTCAAGAAAGACTTAATGCCAGAGCGCAGGAGTAGACATCTTTTGTGCCGGAAACGCATCACCTCCACAGTGAAGTGATCACCCTGTCGCCGGGGAGTTCCACCCAAATCACTAAGCAATACGAATAAGGTAGTTCTCGGTTTCTACCTTCCACTAGCCACCGAAGCTTGCAACAGCGAAGGCATCACGGGAGTGGCTAGGTAGGCATGTCAATCAATCCGACTACACGGACACAGTCCTTTGTATCTGATAAACATCACCAACCAAGCCCAGCATTGGGCATACAATCGAGCCATTGCCACAACTCCTAGTGTATGTCAAGTGTACTCGGATATGCCCGACCAAGTGGCCAGCAGTAAAGGATGGAAAACAACCACGCCCAGCAAAAGACGTGGCACCAATGCGAGGGTTCAAGCAACCCCGAAGCCACATAGAGCAACACCTGTCCCAGCTATGTCAAGCCACCACTAACCACATCTACAATACAACTATTGTAACATCGTAAACTAGAGTAGGATATCCTTCAATAATCAATATTCGCTTCAGAACCCGTCAGTTGACGAGTTCACGTCTTCTACCTAGGATTCATCAACCAACGACGATTTCCCTGTTCCCAGCCGCCCGGAGTGGTGGACATATATCAACCAACGACTCCGATGTGAGGATTCAATGTGCTTACCCCCCACACCCATGTGGTACATCCCAACCGCCCTGAAGTTGGTAGTACCAGACCGAATGGAGCCTCCGTTTCCAAGCACCTCCCGGATTTTCTATGGATCACCACCAATTGGGGACCATAGGAGAACCCGGGGCAGAGGAGGAACAACCCAGATGATTAATACAACTCCTGAAGCGAAGGGGACTACATGGATTCAGTTGAAGCACGAGCAAAAGCCCGCCACGACCTCGAAAACATTTGTCATTTAACAGCCATTTCTGGTAGACAAGCACGAGCAGGACCCCGGACACAGACGAAGGCAGAAGACGGATCAGAACCGTTCTACAATCTCGAGACCTGTGGCGAGATGATATTTCCCTATCAACGCCTGGCCGCCACTATACCGGAACCTACCCTACCCAGCCCCTTAATGGCAGAAGATCAACGAGGATACGAGCGAACTAGAATGAATCCAGCCAATCGCGTCCCATTCCTGAATCAAGCCTGCAACCGGAAATCAATTGAAGCCGAAAATCCAACCCTTTAGAGGTAGGCCTCTCCTGCCCTGATAACCACCCATTCCTTGAATCCTTCGAAACCCATTCCTTCCACCTCCTTACACCCAACCTAAACGATTTTTAAGCACGCCCCAAGTCATAACTACTTCACACAATCGCCTTACCGATCCATCTCACTTGTAATGTGGAACACCTAACCCTCACCTCCAGCGCCCACACGCATGACGGAAAGAGAGTCCCCATCTTCGACACATCGGTGAAAGTAAGCCCCCGACCAACATGGCTTTTCTCATCATACGCTGACTGGATTTGACCCCATCGAAGACCAGAACTCCATCATAATCAACAGATACCCGCTATCTGAAGAGAGGCCGCGCCATCCAATTAAGGACAACCAGACCCAAGCTTTCATCAAGCATTGCAGACTGATAGAAAGTGGATACTACAGGTGCCTCCATCGAATTGAAAACTTCGCAACCTCAACCAGATGCCCAGCACGATCAGAGCGATCCCCCTCCTTGTATACGCCGGATCACGCGCTAGAGTGGGCTTACGCCTATGTTTTAGCCATCACCAAATGTCGCCCAAATCGACGCCTGGAGACACAACACAACAGCAATGCTCACTACATGACCATTGGGGGGTCCGACATCGGCTGTCGAGCCCAGAATATCCCCAATCTAATGGATTGGCCGAATCAGCAGTGAAAGTGCTCAAAAAGTTATTGCTGAAGTGTGGGGGCATCGTGAACGAGTCATTCTGTGAAGGACTCCTCGAGTTGAAGAATACTCCTCGCCCTGGAGGGAAGAGCCCGCCGAAATAGTGTATGGGCATCCTTTGAGATCTCGTGTACGGCTCACCACAGATCATTTGACCCGAAATGGTTAAAATCCATGGATGAGTACGATAAAGAGACAACACAAATTCAACTCCAACGACCAAGAGATACAACGCCTCATCCAGGGTGCTTTTGCCCATCCAAATAGGATCAACCGTGAACATTCAGAACCAACAATCCAAAGTTTGGGATCGCTCCGGTGTTGTTGTGTCGAAGGGTCAGAGACTGGATAGTCTCATGTTCCGTTGTTGTTTTGGGAATTAAAAATAATTTATCTGGAAAAGGGAGACCTTCAATCTCATCCTTGTACAGAACAGCTTGCCATGCTTGATGTCAGTGTGGCAAGGGAGCTTGTAAAAGACTTCCAGGTCCAAGGGGTCGAAAGCTAGTCTCAACAGGCCATTGGCTTGGTTGAACATTTTCCACAGGGTGGTCCTGACTAAGTCTGGGTGGAACAGCTCGATTGTTTTTCGTCCAGGTGTTGAGGATAGCGTGGATATTTTGGGTACCTTGAGTGACGGCATACTGGGATTGTGAGATGAGCGCTTCCACCTGAAGGTAGTTCCACAGATACTGTTGTTGTTCAGCTACTCGGGTTTTGTACCTCATCTCGTGCAGGACCAAGTCATGGATTGTCTCATTCCGTCTTTGGACTTGTTGATCGCTATTTTGTATCTGTCTTACGGCAGCGTCCATATAATGAATGGTATGATCTTGCCTAGCTTCCAGTTCATCGATGCTGTTGGAGAGGTGATGGTTGGTGAACGCCATTCCTAAGGCTCCTCCAATGGTCAGTAGGGTAGCGGCCATGAGCATAGCGGCCAGTTTCTGGCAAAGAATAACACAATCAAGTTGCTGAATCTCCTGTAGCCTGATTAGGCAGTGGTCTAGGTTGATGTTAATTGCCTCTATTTACTTCTGGATGATGCGGTTGTCTGTTCCGTTGAGGTTCTTCTTGGCTTTGGCTACATACTGTAAGATGTCCTGTATGTGCCTGAGTTGCTCCTGAATTGGGGTGATGTCCAGGCGGTCTATGATAAGGTTGGCGGTGGTGTCAGTGACTTCTTTCTCCAAATGTTTGGAAGATGGCTGGTTCCTTGTTTGAGTGGTCTGGGGTGATAGCCACAATTGGGAGAAAGAGGTGGCATAGTAATAGTCGGGAAATAGTCCTGATAGCGTGTCTGCAAGAAGGTTTGGGGGGACTATAGTGATGAGGTAGTTATGGTATTGATAAAATGGCACAGTATGTACAATAGGGTACGAGAAACGCAAAAAATATGAAATAACGTCAATTCAGTTAGGCATCTTGGGGCTGGTGATTGCCAAGTCAGCCAGGGGACGATTGGGTGTCCCACCTCTTCTGTCTTGGTGGTACGGATAAGTTCGATTGGCCCCTCTTTTTGACCTTACTTTTGCTGATGATGATCCTCCGGGTCGGGGAGGCGGAGCATTGCCAGCTTCTGGGCTCGGCTCGCATCAGACTTTTTTGACCCGTCCCTGGTTCCGTTGTCTCGTCTTAACGGTGGTTGGCTAGAGTTGGCTGGCACTTGCTTGGTTGGGGAAAGTTCAATTACCTCGATATTGCCGTCTTCGTTGATAGAGGTCTCATTGGAGTCGTCGTTGGTGTTGTACTCGCCCAAATCATTGCATGGTGCAATGATGGTCAAATACAACGTTATTATTGGGGAGATGTAGGCAATAGGGGGGGGGGCAGATCCCAGTTGTTGATGGTGGAGCCGGTGTCATTATGCACAACTATCATGCATTGGTATGATGTCATATCTATGTGGCGGAAGGCTATGCTTCTGGCAGAAAGGGTGGTGGGGTGTACCATGGAGAGTTGGTGGGTGGCAAACTCCTTGAAGAGTGTCGGCACGTCCATTGTGCTGAAATAACATTTGGGTGGCAGAGTAACCGTCATGGTCATCTTAACAAAAGTCTTGCCTGAGGGAAACGTCGGCTTGGCGTCTGGCGTGGGCCTGTGCTAATACAAGGCCAGAACGGCACTCTTAGGGCTGATAATCGCGAGGGTGCCATTGTCAGAGTCCATATGGAACATGAACCTTGTTGTCCTGTAGGGAGAGTTGGTTGTGATGAGTTGTTCTACTGTTTGTTATTGCAGTGCCTGGGTCAGGGTCTGGCGGGGTGACGGGAATGCGGACGGTGCTGAGGAATTGGGGAATTGGGATGCCTAGCCTTCAGCTTCAGCTTGGTTGTCTGATTCGGCTCTAAATACTGCTTCTGCTTCCGCTTCGGCTTCGCCTTCTGCTTTTGCTTTGACATCAGTGGAGGTCATGGATGACAGGCCTTCATTGGTCGAGGCATAGTCGAGAGGGTTGTTGAAGGGTCCTTGTGTGTTTTGGACCCTAAAATGGACCTAGCGTCGTGTCATAATGCCGTTGAAGTTATTGATTAGCGTTCGTTGCCCTGGATAGCGGATTTTCACCTGGCGATCATTGATTATTTCGTGTACTTGGTATGGGCCATCTTGGTATGTGGCGGTTTTGCAGGAGATTCCGGATTCGGTTGGGTCATTTGCTCGGAACTTGAATACCCAATCTCCGGGTTGGAGAGTTATGGGTTTGACTTTTTGGTCGTAATAGTGCTTGTTGACCTCGTGTTCTCCAATTGTAGGTGCGAACTTTGTCCATGACTTGTGCCAATTGGATAATGGGGAGCATCTTGGGGTTTGACAATCGGACTTGCTTGAGTGTGGTATCATTTACTTGTTCAATAGGGAGGTAGTATTGAGACATCCTTTTGGTGTGTTGACATCCTCTTGGTGTGTTGGGTGTTCACCCATTCTTCTTTGGTCCATTTTCGGCCTTCTTCTTCATCTTGAAGGGCTAATTGCTGGTGGACCAAGTCATTGGGGGTATGGTTTTCGCAGAGGCAGGGCTCTGGGTAGCAGGGGTCTGGTTCGGTCGGGGAAGTTTCTGGTTCTCGTTTGGTAACATTGTCCAATTGTCGGTAGTCGACGGCATATCTTGATGAGCCCTCTTTCTTTTTTTACTGGAACTAGCACGGAAGCCCAAGCGGACATGCTTGGTGATATGAGTCCGTGGGTCTGCCATTTGTCCAGTGTTTTTCGCAGATCTGCTTTCATTTAGGGATTGAGAGGTCTCACAGGGTCTTTAACAGGTGTCGCGTTGCCTGTGTCAACCTGGAATTTGATGAGGTCGGTTCTGCCGACGTCATACTTGGATTGGGATAACGTGTTTTAGAATCGGTAGAGAAGATCTTCGGTGAGTCTCTTCTGCACTGCTGAGAGCTGGGGATGCTGCTTGATTCTGTCTTTTAACAAAGCATGTATTGTTCAACGCTTCTCGGATTCGTGGGCATCATTCTTGGTAGGGGCTCCAATAAATCCCAAAAGCATTGGCGAATTTTTGTTCGTCATGCTCAGTGTTGAGTTGGTTGTATTCTGGTTCGATCACTTTCGGTGGATGAACTTGCTTTGCTGTAGGTTGTCCTTTGTGTATGGCGTACACGGTGCCTATTTTCGTGCCGGATTTGAGGGTAACAGGTTGATTCGTGGTATTAACCACTGGTACTTACGAAGTTCCACCAGTCGTGGTGACTATGGCAATGAGTGCTTTGGCTTTCTTTCGATCCAGCTTGCTCTGGGCATTTTTGATGAATATTCCATTTCCCTTCAACTGAGGGCTTGGTGAAGGAGTGGTGGCTAGCTCGGTCCTTGGCTCAGCTCGCTGCACTCTCTTGGCTGGAACAGCTTGGGTTGTTAGCAGATGACATTCGGTGTCCTTGATAAGACAAACATCGATGGCATGGCAGTGGGCATCTTCATCGTTAGTTAGTTTGTTAGCATCATTTGTTAGTGAGCTTGGTCACTTCACTGTGGCTGTACAGTGGGATTCGTTGGCCTTTTGGACCAATATGCACTACTGCTTGTTGTAGGTTGGGCACCAAAGGCATTCTCTTCATGTGGGGGCTCCCAGTATGGCACTGGTGCCTAGTTTTTTGATGATTAAACATCGTGCGATGCATGCGTGATGGGCGATTTCGATCTTGATGGAGATGCTGGCTAATCCGACTACCTGTAATGGTTGGAGACCGACGGCTGTGACCGGGTTTTCATGAGGTGTGACCTTGGGTTGCTTGGATGGGTTTGGATAGGCTCGTAGAAATGTCTCATGGCCCATAAGGTTGTAAGTGAGATTACTAGTATCAACTAACATGAACGAGGGGTGTGTACCAATTTCTACCTTGATGAACGCCGCTACCTGATTCGTAGGGGTTTGCCTGATGGAGTTGACTTATGAGTCAACAAAGAATGTGGAGGGCTTCATTTTTTCTCGCTCGTCCCACTGCTCTTGGGAGGAGGAATGATTTGACTGGGAATCTTCGTGCTCTTCTTGGGTTATGTGCGTATGACTCCTAATTGTCATGTGATGATGACTCTTTGGGTTGTCGTCCCGGGATGAGGGCTTAGATGGGCATTGCAGGGCCCAGTGTCCCTTGCCGTTGCACCGTTTGCAAGTGTTGCCAAATTTGATTGTGTCCGGCTTCTTGCGGAGTTGTGGAGTCGGCGTTAACTTGTCTCTTGGCTGCGTGGCTCTCCTCTGCTGCGCAATACATTCCTCGTCATTGTGGCTACTCGTCTGGTGTAACCGGCACCATTTGCGAGTGGAGGATGTGTGTGTGTGGATGGATCGTATGCCATTGGCTCTGTGCGTTCCTGTGGCTTGAAATACTCTGGCTTTCTGTGCTGGCTATGGGATCCGTAATTCGCTTAAAGTCTGAACCCTGGTGGGCCGGTGCGGGCTCGTTGGTATGGCTCGGGTAGCTGTGGGTTTGATCTTCACGGTTCATCTTCTTCGAGATAAGCATCCTCCCATAACTGATACAGCGCGTTGTGGAAACTACGGATCTCTTCTTTGGGTTGCTGATGGGCTGGTGAGACGAATTGTTGCCTAATTCTTGCCCAAAAGTCGTCCATAGTGCGGAATGCGACGGGGTCTCTGACGACAGGCATAAGGAGGTCCATTGCTCCTTCGCGGACGTTGGCTGTGACTGCTCTGACCAATTGGGTTACACTCTACCCATTGGCGGCTGCTACTGCCCTGGCTGAGGCTTCAAAGCGATAGAAGTCCCTATCCGTGGTCTTGGCCAAGGTGGGCATGCTGAGTCGCATGGTATCGTTCTGTGAGCCTGGATTCTGGGCTTGCGTTTGAAGAAGATTCCTATTGTGCTCTTGAAGGGCGTTGAGACGGTCTTCCATTTCTCTCAACTGTTGAATGATTTGTTTCAAATCTGATTGGTGGAGAGCTCAGCGTGTCAAATAAAAAAATAATCAGGGTGTCGCTCAAAGATATTGTATATATAAAATCCTTGATATCTTACAACAACCCAATTATCTCTTCCTCTGGCAAATTAGGGCCCGGAAATATGAACCCAATGTATTTATACGTTTTTCGCCTAATTTCCATTCGTCCTTGATTTGGTTTGAATACGGGATGGTTAGGAAGCAGTTGGTTAAGGTTGAGGAATCCCTTATGACATACATGAAATCAAGTTGGGTGTTCCTCAGGGCTCCATTTTGGGTACTCTCCTTATCATCATATTCATTGCTTCGCTTCAGAGGCTTGGTAGTAGTAATTTCAGTATCTCTTCCCTATGCTGATGATACAAAATTGGTAGTTGGTAGGAATGGTCAGAATTCCGGTTCCCTGGGAGAGGTCCTAGACCTAATCTACTCTTGGGTTGCTGCGAGTAAGATGGTGTAGTGAAACAGCATTCAGCCGTATAGTGCTGAGTTGTGATATACCGTTGTAGAACGAGAGCCAATTTTCATCCGAGCATTAACTACGGAGCGTGGACTAATGTTGGAAGCAAAGAAACGTTGCAAGGATGTCAAGGACAAGCATGCAAATCACACCAACGAAGATTGATGAGCCAAGTAGGCTGGAAGCCGATCTGAAGACCTGTCAACCTGTCATGTAACAATAACAGCAATACGAAGATTTAGTGCTGTGTACCCATATATCTGTTATCACCCCAATGCATAAAAAAGGCACCAAGAGGTTTCTTGGTAAACTCTGCCACGAGCATGAAGTAAGTAGCTACCGGACTCTCAACCTGAGAGGACTGTATGCTTGTGTCTCCCTGTATAATACTCATCAAGAAATAAAGTACCAAGCATCCACACTTGTGCTAATTCTATTCTTCCCGGGACTTCGGCGAATTACCCGACTTCCACAATCCACTCCTTAGTTCGAGGCCGAGTCGAATCCCTTCTAATATCAACTACTTGATATCATCACTGGTATTGGTCAGCGACGAACCGTACCACTACAAAATTGGCATAGTCGGCAGGATCCGACTCAGCATCCATGGACACCTCAAACGCGATACCCAATCATAAGGACACCCACGATGGCAAGGTAGTATATAATGCTCAAGTCAAACCTTTGATGCTTCAGGAGGGCGACTGGGTGTTCAAATACCGAGCCAACAACCCTTCCGAGTCGGGAATTTCCCGAAAAACGGCCACCTACCACGATGGCCCATTCCAGGTCCAAGAAATCATAAATGGCCGCCAGATCAAACTCCGCAAGTCAATATCGGGCCTAGGTTTGATGTCCCAGACCGTCACCGAGATCGTATGCAAGGACAGCCTGACCAAGGCCCACCCATGGGAGCTGAGCCGACTCCAAACTCCGTTCACATGGACGATAGCTAAAGCCACCAAACAACCACCAGCCCAACCCGACCCCAATGTTCCATCATCAGAGCCTCTGTTCAACCTAACTCCTTTGGCTACTTCGGCCACACCAAAGTCCGATCCGGACCCTGCTCCAAACCCAGTGGATGCCCCCGAGCAGCAGCCTACCCACTCTCTAATGGACGACGATAGCACCCCTATGCCCCAAGTGAACACCGAACCCGAACCGCGAGTAGCGCCCAAGCGAAAAGCCAGTACTCTGAACGACAGTCTCTCTCCTACCTAGCCCAATCCCAAGAAAATTGTTTTGTCCAATGACTTCGCCATTACGATGGCCAAAGCTACCTTCCACGTTTCGAATTTATGAGCTGGAGGACCAGCTTTCTTCACAGAGGGGACACACCCCTTTTGTATTTTTGTATATTGTTCTATTGTTCTCTTGACATTTTCTGAGATATCAAATTGATACTAGCTTGTAAAATATCATTAATCAATGTTTACTTCACCTAACAGCACCAACACACCAAGGACAGCAGAGATCCGATTCTTCATGGATTTACAGGGCAACTGATGTCAAGAAAGACCTTATGCCCAAAGCGCAGGAGTAGACATCTTTGTGCCCGGAAACCATCACCTCCACAGTGAAGTGATCACCCTGTCGCCGGGAGTTCCCACCCAAATCACTACAGCAATACGAATAAGGGTAGTTCTCGGTTTCTACCTCCAGCTAGCCCCCCGAAGCTTGCAAGCAGCGCAAGGCATCACCGTGCTAGGAGGCATCATCAATCCCGACTACACCGGACACATCCATTTGTATCTGATAAACATCACCCACCAAGCCCAGCATTGGGCATACAATCGAGCCATTGCCCAACTCCTAGTGTATCGTCAAGTGTACTCGGATATGCGACCAAGTGGCCCAGCAGTAAGGATGGAAAACACCACCCCAGCAAAAGACCGTGGCACCAGATGCGAGGGTTCAAGCAACCCCGAAGCCACATAGAGCAACCCTGTCCCAGCTATGTCAAGCCACCACTAACCCACACTACAATAACTATTGTAACAATCGTAAACTAGAGTAGGCATATCCTTAATATCAATATTCGCTTCAGAACCCGTCCAGTTGACGAGTTCACCTTCTACCTGGATCACAACCAACGACGATTTCCCTGTTCCGCCGGCCCCGGAGTGGTGGACATATTCACCAACGACTCCGATGTGGAGGGATTCATTGCCTTACCCCCACACACCAATGTGTACATCCCAACCGCCCTGAATGTGGTAGTACCCCGGAATGGAGCCATCCGTTTCCAAGCACCTCCCGAGTTCGATATCTACTGGATCACCACCATTGGGACCATAGGAGAACCCGGGGCAGGAGGACGACAACCAGTGATTATCCAACTCCAAAGCGAAGGGGACTACATGGAGATTGCATTGAAGCATGAGCCAATAGCCC
>NC_081451.1:4404289-4408846 GCF_007210705.1 Tigriopus californicus
TTAAGTTGGGGATGCGATAGAACATTTCCGGTTTTTACTCCAGGCTGTACTTTATGAGATGGTGTAGCCGAGCGGTCTAAGAAGCAGTTGCGAACAAGGTGAGAATCCTCCCTAGGTGTGGTGGGTTCAACCCAGGCGCTGGAAGTAACCCTTTTCCAGTTTCGGTCCCGTCTTTTTTGTTGAGAGCAGTCGCAACATTTTGTTGTTCCTGATCTTTTTCAAACGGCCGGTTTGAGTCTGTTGTGTTGTGTAAGTGGTCGGGTGGCTGCTTAAGGTAAGACACTTTTGTTCTTTAGCTTTCATTTTCTTCCTAACTCTATAGTTTAGTATTATCTTATATTTTTTATGCTCATGTTGTATATCACTTTTTTTCGTCTGTCAATATTTTTTATCCCAATCTAGTTTATTTCATGTAGTTTTGGCTTAAGGAGTAGTTCATTTTGTTTTTATTGTTTAAGTCTGTTCATTCATGTACTCTGTGTAAAGTAGTCGATTTTTCTTGTTGTTTATCAATCAGTTTAGTTTCCTATTTTCAATACAAAATTGGGTTCTAGAACCTTCTTTTGTTTCTATTCCATTCCATTGATGTTAGCTTGTTCCTGTAGTCGAGTGTGTATGTTGGCTGAGGCTAGCTAGCTGGTCAGCCAAGAGTAGGTAACGTATGTTGACGACTCTTATCTCTTCTCTGTCGGTAGCCCCAACTAGCCGAAATCACCTATTCTCTTCTTCTTGGTCTGTCCCCAGGGAGTCACTTCATCTTGGTTTCCCTCTAGCACGTGTGTTGTTTTACCTGCTGCTACACTGTTGTCATTCACACGCGCTATTTCTCTCTTTGGCTCTCTTGGCTTCGTCTTCTTCTCTCTTCTTCTGTTTTTTCATCTTTTATTCCGCTCGCTCATTTCTAACAGTTTTTCTTTTGAAACTGAAGGAAGCCTCCAGAATATTTTTCCGTATTTTGTTCAAGGTTCAGGTCTCAAGTATTTTCAATTAGGATCCCTTAAATACCTTTGCTTTCAATAACCATGGAAGCTTTGTTGAAGGGACTTTCTGAAGGGGCTAGGAATTGTCTTGAGCTGGTTTTGGATGGGAAAACTCCGTCCTCTATCAATAAGCCTTTCATTATGGTAGCGTTAATAGCTTGGGTTGGTCACACCGAGCCACTACTTGACTGTGGGATGAACCAGTCAAGTGTAGGCAAAAGGGACATAGGCACTGACACTCTTGATCTGATTCAAAGGCCCCTTGTAGTCAAAGAGGTCATAGAGGTCAAAGAGAGCATAGTAGAGAATGCTATCTAAATTTGCGATGTCCATAAACGACAGAGATGCAAAAAGGCAGGCAAAGGATGTAAACTGGCTCACCCTGAATAGTGTCCCAAACTTAGAGAGTTGGACCTTCTCAAATTCAATGAGAAGGGCTGTTCCAAGTAGGGGTGTAGCTTTTTCCACCCATTTATGTGCATGAGATCTTTGAGGCACAAGGTATGCCTCAATTTCAAATGCACAAAGGCCCATCTCAGGGGCACTAGGAGGAAGAGACAGCAGTTGTCTCAACCTCATTGTCAAGTCTCTCAACAGACTTACCCCACCCTTTCCTCTCTCCTTCCTTATTTCCCTCCCCTTGTTCCCCTCCCTCTCCTTCAACCTCACCCTCAATTCCTTTAACCTCTCTCCTGCCCAACCTTTGTAGCCCTAAGCCCCCCTCTGGTCGCCATGAGCCCCACGCATCTTTTAGATCGTATGCTCAGGTGGCGGCCAGAGTTCCTTCTCCCTCTTCTCCTCCCCTTTTACCCTCTCCTCAAAGGTTCTCTTATCCTCCACCTAAGGTTAGTTTTGTCCAAAAACAGGATTTTTTAAGGTTAGAGAGCCTAGTCAAAGATTTGATAGCTCTAGTCCATCGAAGGGCTATCTGCCCATAAAAGGGCTTTATTTGAATGTGCATTGTCTTATTTCCAAAAAAGATAGCACAAAGATCAAGGTTCTTGAGGAACTAGCTTTAGATAGGCAGGTCTCGTTCATTTCCATGACAGAAACCTGGCTTCGACCAGGAGTCTTAGATGAAGAGCTGGCCATGGTTGGTTTCAATTTAGTTCGATGTGATAGAGTACGCCCTGACAATCCCATTTTTCCGCATGGGGGCGTATGTCTATATGTTAGAAATGACCTGCACACTAGTCATGTAAAAATGTCTAATGGAGAAGTAGAGGTCTTAGTTTGTCATCTTCAAGGTCTTGATCTGTCCATTGTGACAATATATAGGCCCCCCTCTTGTTCAGTAAGCTCGTTCTTGTCAGCTCTCAAATTCATCGGAAATGAGTTGGACCAGTCAGTTTGCTCAAAGGTTTTCTTTGTAGGGGACTTCAATTTTCCGGCTAGCGTTGTAGAGTGGGAGGCTAGTCCAGATGGGTATATTCCCATTTCGAAATCGACGTCTCAGTCGTTCGAAAAGCTGGAGGAGTTTGCGATCTTGCGCAATCTCTCTCAGCATGTTGGTGTAGCCACCAGAGCGAATAGCGTTCTTGACTTGTTCTTTTCCAATGACCCTGATCTGATCCAGTATGTCCATGTGACACCTAGTAATCTGTCAGATCATCATGTTCTTGAGATAGGGTCGACCATTACTCAAAAGCCGGCGTGCTCTAGAGTAAAACCGGCCAAAAAGGTCGGTTTGGCTAAGTTCAAGTTCAAAGATGAACATTGGCCGTTGATTATAGAAAGATTAGAAGAACTTGACCTGATTTCAATTCTGAAACAGGAATCGTCCATAGATGCAGCCATTGATAAGTTAGTTTCAGTTTTTAAGGAAGTTTGCTCCAGTTTAGCAATCTCTGAATGTGTTCCGAAAGGTGGTACACGGACAAAAATTCCAAAATATAGGAAGACTTTGTTCAAAAAGAGTTGCAAACTAGCAAAAAGGCTGAAGAGCACTTCGAATCCAGTAATTGTGGGTAGTCTCCAAAAAAAGTTGGACGTAGTTCAGGGTAAGATTAAGGCCTCCATCGAATATGACCAGTTACAAACTGAGAGTAAGGTGGTTCAGGAGGTCAGGTCGAATCCGAAGGCATTTTTCTCTTATGCGAACTCTAAGAGAAAAATGAAACACTCTGTTGGGCCTTTTGAGGTTGATGGGGCAGCCATTAGCAATGTAGAGACTATGGCTAACATGCTTGGAGATCAGTTCTCTAGTGTGTTTTCAACCCCACTGAGTTCGGAAGCAACAGCTCATTGCTCTGAAGATGAGTCTGTTGAGATTGACATGGTTAGTCAAGCTGAGCGTTTAGATGATCTTGTAGTCACAGATCAAGATGCTTTAGAGGCCATAAGGGACTTGAGGCTTTCCAGCTCTCCTGGTCCTGATGGTGTGACATCTCAGTTTCTGATGAGATGCTCACTGGTTCTCGCTCCTGTTTTCTCGTACTTGATGCGCTGCATCTTGGATCAGGGCAAGTTTCCATCTTCACTAAAGTTAGCTCATGTTGTTCCAATTTTTAAAGGGGGAGATAAGTCGCTCCCCAGTAATTACAGGCCGATTTCTCTCACTTCGAATATTGCGAAGGTGTTTGAGAAGATCATGAAGTTCAAACTTGTTGAATTTCTTGATATTCATGAAGTCCTTCCTCCTAGCCAGCATGGGTTCCGAGCACATTTTAGCACGGTTAGCCAACTGATTGAGCATATAGAGCAGGTTATTGAGGGACTGGAGAGCCATGAATCAGTCAATGTAGTTTATTTCGACTTTGCCAAGGCCTTTGACAAGGTAGATTATGGCCTTTTAGTTAACAGGCTCCATGAGATTGGGATCCAAGGCAAGGTTCTCAATTGGCTACGAAGTTTCATTTGTGGTAGGAAACAATTAGTTAAGGTTAAGGGATCGCTTAGTGACATACATGATGTCAAGTCTGGTGTCCCTCAGGGCTCCATTTTGGGTCCTCTCCTTTTCATTATCTTAATTGCTCCGCTTCAGAAGCTTGGTAGTAGTAATGTCAGTATCACTTCCTATGCTGATGATACAAAATTGGTAGTTGGTAGGAATGGTCAGGATTCCGGTTGTCTTGCAAAGGTCCTAGACCAAATTTATTCCTGGGTTGCTGCGAGTAACATGGCCTTGAATGGAATGAAATTCCACTCAATGACCTTTGGGTCGACGCCATTAGACACTCCACTATTAGATGATGAAGGTAAGGACATTGAGCAGGTCTCATCCATGAAGGATTTAGGTGTAGTCCTCCAAGATAATGGAAAGTTCGAGGAGCATATCCAGTTGAAATTTGGTAAGGCTTTTCAAACATGTGGTTGGATATATCGCACGTTTAAGTCCAGAGATAGTGTCACGATGCTAACTCTGTACAAGTTGATTGTTCAGCCGCATCTTGAATATGCTTCTCCCATTTGGGCTCCAATTAGTTCAGCAGGTTTGCAAAAGCTCGAGCAGGTCCAAAGATGTTTTACTAGGAACATTGAAGATATGAGAGAGCTCTCGTATTGGGAGAGGTTAGAAAGGTTGGAATTGTACAGTACTCAGAGAAGGTACGAAAGGTATCTGATATTGTACGTTTTC
>NC_081451.1:4408869-4431688 GCF_007210705.1 Tigriopus californicus
TGGGATTGTACAGTACTCAGAGAAGGTAGGAAAGGTATCGGATATTGTACGTTTTCAAAAGCATTCATGAGCTTTGTCCCAACCCAGGATTTAGGGTCAATTGTAGTGGCCGTAGAGGCTTGATGGGGGCGGTACTCATCATCATCTTGAGGTAGCCACCACTCTGATGTTGTTTATGCGTAGCTTGCAGAGCATGTTTGAGAGGCTGAGGTGTTTTGGAAGTTATGGAAGAATGTTTGGCGTATTTAGACTCGTCTTGCAAGACCACCGACTGAGGAAGTCGGCTTGGTTGACTATGCCTTTTTGCCAAATGACTCAGAAGCTCAGGTCCTGGTGTTGGAGAATGTTTTTTTACGTCCTTGCCGAGCCGGGGCAAGTACCTTGAAAGATGGGCAGAAGGGGTTGGTGGTCCGTCACCACCGTCACATCAGGTTGCCCTGCAGGTACATATGCAGTGTCGTGCTAAGAGCCTTAGTGACGGTCTTGGCCTTCTGGTACTTCCGGTTGCTACCCCTTGGCTTGTTTTTGGCGGGCTGAGCTCCTTTGGAGGGGCGTCCACTGTTGTGGTACATTACCTTGAGGTGGCCATTCTTTTTGCGACTGGAGCAGGTGCAGCCATTGGCTGGGCATTTGTTTGGTGAATGGAGTACCGCGGAACCGCAATTGTATCATACATAGGCATCCACCACCTGTCTGACTGGGCCGTTGCAATTGTGGACGGGCCCGGATAAACTATTAGTGGGGAGGCCCTTGCCTATGTGGCTTGTGCAGGCGTGTCCGTTTACCTCTGAGTGAGAGTCAGTTGCCGCGTCCTCCAAGAGCATTCCGGTAGAGTGGGCTTCATCCAACGCCCAATTCTTGTGGATGGCTGCTGCCAGAAGGTTACGATTCGTCGTTCCGAGCACAAGTTGAATCTTTGTGGCCATCTTTATAGGATCCCCCTTGTTGAACTCAGGTGACCCGAACCTACACAGTTTGGTATGGCGTTTGATGCGTGCTACAAACCCCGACACAGGTTCGTCTGGTTCTTGACACAGGGCTCTGAATTGGACAATGGCCTGCCAGCAGGTAGCCTTTGGACGATAACGTTTCCTCAGATCTTGGACAATGGCGTGGTAGGTCTTGGCGGGGTCACCACGGGCGTTGGGAAATAGGGAGTTTATGTCTATACGGCCTTGTTCTCCAATATGCCAGAGGAGTGCTCACTTCTTGACTGTTTGGTGTTTGAGGATGTCCATTGGATCAGGCATGGTGTGGTTGAGGTAGATCTCGAATGTGTCAATCCATTGCTCAAAAGCTTGAGAGTCATTGCCGTTACATGCGTCTCTGTTAAAGGGCTTGGAGGTCCATAGTTGTGGCGTGAGCTCATTGGAAATCCGGCCTGGTCGCCAGTGAAATAACTCGAGTCCGGTTGGTAGGACCCCCAACAACGAGAAGTGAGGCACGCAATAGCCTCTGTTATTCCCAATAAATACTTGTATCCTATTTCTGCATCTGGAAACATCATTTGGCTTTATCGTTCTCATCCTGATCTTTATCACGCCCACATAACATGGCACAGTGTTAGTTTTCGAACCACGCCCCTCAACCTTCAACCTCTTTGCACCCCAACCCAGCGACACGTTGATTGAGCATCCACAAGAGCTCGTCGTCTCCCCCACGAATCTTCGACACGATTCGTGAAAATGGGCCTCTTGAACAAATCGCCAATCGCCGGGTGCAAATTTCTAACAAGTTGAATTTGGTCCGCGATTTGAATAAACTGGAGGCCGATGTAGATAGGCTTTGGAGTCTACTGGGAGAAGCTGAGAACGAACTGGGCGAAATGATGGATCTATACGATGATGTAGGACTGGAAAACGCAGTCAAGGCCAAAGCAGAGGCTGTCAGGGAGGTCAAGGTCATTGCCATTCACGAATGGACCACTCAAATTGGCAAAATAATAACACTTTTCATGTCTCGTGCTACTCCAACCCGTGATGCCCCTATATTTTCGTTGCCAACTAGTTCAACGGTCCAATCCAATCTAGGCGCCCAGTTGAACACTGTTAGATCCGACCTCACGGATGAAATGACTTTCATCGAGGTCATGTGTGAGGATGTCAAGGGGAATTTTGTCATTCGGGGTTTACCTGACTCTGGCGCGGCCCGGACGGTTTTTCCAATCTCTTCATGCCCAGAGGGCACTACCCTTGATCTGTCTCACACATTATTTAGCGCAGCAAACGGGACATCGCTCAGAAATGTGGGCAAGTTTCAATTTATTGGCCATGTCAGAGGCGGCCCTCAGGGGGAAATATCTGCAACTGTCTCCCCGGATATCGGTGGATACGCACTCTTCAGCAAGAGGGACCTCCAAGCCATGGGGATCTTGCCCTTCGATTTCCCTGCTGTCCATTATTGCCGCCCCAAGGAGAAGACGGTTGCCAATGTGATCACCTCGGAGTCCAAGACCACTGGCGGGAATCGGGCCGCCATCAATTCCGAGATGAATCTCGGGTTGACAACGGTGCAGTGGGAGGATATAAAACGAGCAAAAGAACGACTCAAAAGCAGTGGAATTGAGGAAAAGGTCATCAGGAAATTTCTGGTCGATTCTGCCAATGCCATGGTCTCATCCCTTGGGGATGCTGCTGGCGCCATGACTGGTGGCCCGATGAAGATCAAACTTATGTCCAACAAGGACGTCTGCCAAGAGCTGGTAAAGGCCGGCATGATGACGAGGTGTACGGTAAACACAACTTGGTGCCCCCCGCACATTTCGTACCAAAACTTGGCGGGAAGGTAAGGCTAGTCGTCGATTACCGGAAACTGAATCAGGCCACCAGAAGACCAGTGCATCCATTTTCATCAGTACCTGACCTAATGCGTCCGATCTTGCCCAAGAGCCGTTGGTTCGCCAAGCTGGATGCCGTCCATGGATATTACCAGGTGCCATTGGACGAGGAGTCATCCTATATATGCGCATTCTTGTTACCAGATGGCAAATATCGTCCCCTGGTCGCACCTATGGGTTGGAAGGGCTCTGGGGACGTATTCAGTCTTCGCACTGATCTGGCCTTAGAAGATCTGAAAGGCAAAAAGTGGAATGCAAAAATTGTAGATGACATTTGTGTACAAGCCGTGACTCTACCTGAGTTATTGGAGCGACTCTACGTTATCGTGCAAAAGTGCTTCAAAAACGGAATTAAGCTCTCTATTGGTAAGTTTGAGAGCGGAAGGACTGTCAAGTTTGCCGGATTTATCGTCTCAGACGGGGGATTGAAGCCGGACCCTGCCAAACTGGAATCAATGAGGGCCTTTCCGAGCCCCAAATCAGTTTCCGACCTCCAATCCTTCCTCGGACTAGCTAACCAGTTGGGAGCATCTCACAGGTTTCATAGACCCGTGGGATGGTCTCATGGACCGGAGCAACATGGACTGGAGCAACAAAGGCCTGACATNCTCCAATCCTTCCTCGGACTAGCTAACCAGTTGGGAGCATCTCACAGGTTTCATAGACCCGTGGGATGGTCTCATGGACCAGAGCAAGATGGACCAGAGCAAGATGGACCGGAGCAACATGGACTAGAGCAACATGAACTGGAGCAAAATGAACTGGAGCAATATGGACCGGAGCAACATGGACTGGAGCAACAAAGGCCTGACATACATGGAAGGTATGAACATGGACCTGCAACCCGTATGACTTGCCCCCTATGTGAGGGAGATTTGGTATACTGGTGCATGAGCATGTTGCTTATGCTCATTGAATCTGTTCCAGTCAAATGGTAAATGCCATACTAGTCAGCAGTAAAGTCAGTTATCAAGTCCATCCAACTCCTTGCGGGTGATGCACCCACTAGTATAGAACAGTGCCATCTACAAATGTCGCAAATGTCGCGAGGGTGTCAGGTAACTCTACCCACCACCAAGCGTGAGGTTCAGTGCATATTCGGAAATGTCAAAGTTCTACCGCCGGTTCCTTCCAGGCATTGCCAGCTCTCTAGGTCCACTACATGCTGCCACCACTGGGCAGAAGAAATACAACCCATTGAACCAACAAAGGCTTTTGCTACGGCCTACAGGGCCCCTTGCCAACGCCGTCTTCCTCCTTTACCAGGACAGCAAAGCCCCCACTGCCATCTATGTTGATGCCTCGGACATCGCTGTTGGTACCGAGCTCTCCCAACAGAGTTCAAACTGTAAGTGGCGCCCCATCAGCTTCGTCTCAAAGAGGAGGCAGACGCAGAGATTATATACTCTGCGTTTGACCGTGAGCTGCTGGCCATCTATCTTGCCATAAAGAAGTTTCGCTACTTTGTGGAGGGCAGGGCATTCACCGTCTTCACTGACCACATATCCCTTACGTTTGCCCTTGCCAGTGTTTTAGAGCGATCCCCGCACCAAACACGCCACCTCTCTTCCATCTCTGCGTTCACCTCAGACATCCGTCATGTCCGTGGCTTAGATAACATTGTGGCAGATGCCCTCTCCCGCCCTCCTCCAGAGACTACAGCTGAGCCAGTTTTGGCCACCCCACCTGAAGTCTCCTTTTCCCTGTGGCCAAGTGCCTGTTCCCATTGCTTGACTTGACCATCTTGTCAGCCTATCGGCAGGAGCTCATCTGTGACCTCTCTGGCCCACGCCCTCGCCCGCTTATTCCAGAGGGCTGGCTTTTCACAGCATTTTCTACCGTGCACAAGCTCTCCCATGCTGGCCCCAAGCCGTGCTCCAGGCCTGAAGCATGACGTCAGGGCATGGTGCAAATCCGTGCCCCGCTCCATTCACGCCCTCTCCCGGACCGCCGGTTTGGAAGTCTTCATGTTGATCTGGTGGGTCCCCTGCCAATCTCTGAGGGCATGGGTTACTTATTGTTCCGCCAGGGGTGAAAGGTCCTGACTTATTGAATTCCCGTGGTGAACGGAAACATGGAACTCCTGACCCAAGCACTAGGTAAAATTACCTTGATAGCTCTCAAAGATGGAGAGCACCTAGTACAAGGGCTTAAATTTCTTAGACCTATCTTAAGGCCTCCGGTTATAACCCTAATCAGGGCATACGAGCAATAATTCGAGCTTCCTTTATCAGGGCCTCAAACAATCCTCAATTGACTAAGGATACAGATCGCTAGCTACCTCTACTCGCCACTGGTCCCAGATCAATCTCGCTTGTCTGGCATACCTGGGTCAATCTTCAAGGCTAGCTATCCTGAAAAATGTGGTCACTATCCTAGTCTGGTACTGTGCATCTATCAAACGATGCTGATCTCTACACTTCGAGTCTAACACCGGATTCTTGCCATATCAAAGATGAACTTCGGTTACAGTTCCATCTACTTTATTCAATTGCTCTACATGAAAATGACACTTTACCAATCAGCTGTCTTGCTCGGGTAATGAAAGAGGGGGTAATTGCTTGGCCATGGAAGAGGGAAAACATTCATGGACAGAAAATGGTTTGATCCTACTTTTTGATGAGGGTGATTCTTGTCCAACGGAGATCCATGGCGATGACGTTGGTTCGATGGGATTGAAGGTCCAGAATCCAATTGACGGAGTATAATTCAGAAGTTGCACATGTACTCAGCTCCAGAGACTTTTCAACTCGTCTATGCTGGCTCACTGATGTATGCTATGCACTTCCCCAGCTCCTCTTGACTCTGCACGGCTTCCTAGGTCCCGACTCCAAGCGTTGACTTTCACTGCTCTTATTCAAAAATGGATCGACTCAACCTCCAGCACGTCTATCAAAATGTTCTCAATTCAAATACCAGCAAGAGCTTCACGATGGGAGTTGCTATCACTTGCAATGTTCAATGGTCCCTTGTTCGAGAGGTTCAAATTGTGGCTCTGCTCTCCTCTCCTCGACCCCTAAAATGCTAAAATGTGACTGTCCGTTGATTCAACTTTCTCTTGCAATGTTGGCTTCCGCCTCTTCCACCTGGAGGCTAAACGGGTTGTTCCAGGGCCCTTGGTGGACGGCGACGGTTTCTTCGGTAAAACTGTTGCACCTGCATGACATCTGACCGCAACAGGGATTTTCACATACCAATGTCCAGGGTTGACCTCCTTTCTTCAGGCTAGCCACATTGGCCATCAAGGGGTTTCCCGGATTGCCGACAATGGATTATGTCTGCCTCTTCTGTAGGGTGTGGCATGTGGGCAACATCTGACCACCACTGGGTCTGAACGACATTTTGGTGACATCGATTATTGAGGATGAGATTGCTTACTCAGATCCTCTTCCTCCTTCTCAAAATGATCACGAGAATATCGTTTTTGATGACCGAGGATTTCCTGTTTCTCCTCCCTTCCAACATGTAGCCGACATTCCTCACCCATGGTTGTAGCTGGGCTGACCAGCCCCTCGGGTACTGGAGCTTTTCCTTGGTGATAGGAATGATGTAGAGATTGATTCACCCTGAATCACAAAGCTCTTTGATACAACCGGTTCCTGTGACATTGTACATCTATGATCAAGGGCTGGAGGAGCTGCTTGTGATGGATCACAACGTCTTCACGAGCATTAGGGTGGCATTTGGTCGACACCTGACCAACAAACGGACTACACGATGGGCAATTCAACAACTTTGTGATTTTCCCAAGATAATAACATATATTATCTTCACATTTTGATAAAAACCGTTCCGGGAACAATCATTCATCTTGTACATCATTTATCCATGTCATAATAGGATGATGTACTTGATTGTGGACGGAACACTTATTTACCATGATAGACTGTGCAACCAGGTGGTTTGAGGCCATTCCCCGTTGACGATTCTGCGCTCTCCTGCGCCCGTGCCCTGATCCAGGGCTGGATGGCGGGTAAAGGCGTGCCTGATGACCTCACGTTAGACAGAGGTGCACAGTTCACGGGCCCATTCTGGAACGAGCTGATTCATCTCATTGTGGCTGCCAAGACCACTGCCTATCACCCACAAGCTAACGGTCTTGTAGAGCGCTCTCACCGCACTATAAAGGCCGCCCTCAAGGCCAAGTTGGTTGGGGCAGACTGGATGGACCAACTTCCGCTAGCTCTCCTTGGCATGAGGTCTGCTTGGTGCGAGAGCAATGGCTAAGCTCTGCTGAGGTGGTGTACGGCACGACTCTGGGCATCCCTGGCGAGTGCTTGGATGCCACCCCCCGCGACGCTGTTGCCGACCTCCCTTTTATGGAGCACCTCCGCCGCCCGCCCCTTTGACTACCACAATGAGGCTCCTGTCTGTGTGCTCCGCTCACTTGAGGCTGCAGAGTTTGTCTACGTGCAGCATGAGGCAAGGCAAGGTCCCCTCCAACCGCCATACGACGGTTCTTTGAGGTGCTTGAACGCCATGCCCAGCACTTTGTCCTCAGACAGGCTGAGATCCGAGTCTTGGTATCCATTGACCGCATCAAAGCTGCCCATGGCGCCTCTCTCTCCTCGGTGGCCGCGCCCCCTCGTCGGGGGCATCCCAGGAACTTTGGCTCCCTCAGAGCCTCAACGTGCGGCCCCAGTTCCTGCAGATCCCGGTGACCAGAATCTTGGCGCCTACACCAACCCTACGCCAGCAGAGTCCCTGACTCCGCACCGACCCTCCAAACCCTCCGTCAAGACTCATTCAGTGCGTGTCTCCACAAAGCCAAAGCGGTATACTTAATGTTGCTACGGTATCGGTCCTTTTTATTTTGAAAAGCAAAACATCTCTGGGGGAGTCCTGTAGCGCCTATCTAGACTCCTTATTACAATCCGCTGTCTCTAGTTTTGGGCAGCTGACCATTGTTTGTATTTTGATTTATTCTGTTTTGACCCGTGAATAAAGCTAGTCATTGAAGACCTCTCTCGTTATTTGCGGCGCCAAACACAGATGGTTTGGTCCCGTCGGTGGTGATCGAAGTTGCGAGGTCAGAGACTGGGGGTCGCCCTTGCAAGATTTTCGCGTTACACAAGACCAGTGTCCGGTCTGGTATTTTTGGCATCAACCAAACGTCAACATCAGGCTGATAATGTCGCATAAGTTAGTAAGTTCGACCAATTCAACGTCCGAGTGGGGAGTATGCCAAGCGGCAGGCAGGCACCCTGGTCAATTTCGTTAAATTTGGGAGTCCTGGTACAACGTTTGTTTTGACAATTAATGTGATGGGACAAAAGGAGCCCTTGTGATTTCAACACCTTGGTTTACATAGTCATTTAGTTTTTACCACCCTGCTCGCCAATTTGACTGAATGAATGCAAGTCAAAGGCCGGAAATGTCCCGTTGATATCATTATTGACAACCCTCAAGCCTACTCCGGACATATTGGGAATTTAATTTGACCTTAAAAGTGCATTGCTGGATGCAAGCAGATCCAAGATTACGTCAAGCAGGTGCTCAGAAGACCCCACTAACAAACATGTCATTATTAAATGAGGATGCAGGAAACCCCGGGGGGATCCGTTCGAGGGACGGCAGATTCACCACGTTTCGATCACTCGACACACGCTGACTATGACCGACGCAAGGCTTGGCTGGACGGGTTTCAAGCCTATTGCGAGGCCTTTTATGGCCATTATGGATCCCTGGAATCAGTCGAACTGATATCAAATATCCAATGAAAACGGTTGCTCAGAATAGCTCTAGCACCAGCAACCACATCCATTGTCCTTGTAGCTCCTGCTCGCATGAGCAAATGCTCACACTTTATTTATGTTTACTTCGAAATGTATGCCTCATGAGAAATACACTGAATTTGCAGAAAAGCTTTGTACAACTATAAATTACAATTTTAATTTTGCATCGGCATTACAAGCCGTCCCCACACCTGATAGTTCTTGGCGCCTTGTCGGTGACTATTGTTGTCTTAAAGGCATCACCATTCCTGATCGTTATCCAGTGCCACACATGCACGACTTCTTGGATGGCTTGGTGGGATGTTATATTTTTCCAAGGTGGATCTGCTTCGTGGTAATAACCAGATCCCAATGTGTTATGAATTGATGCTCATGCTCATTCAAGTTAATCTAGTCATGTATATACAAACTGAACTAGTCAAGAAATAAAAGGCAGTCACGAAGCGTTCATAACACAATGCACCCCGAGGATGTGGCCAAGCCTGCTGTAACGACGCCTTTTGGGCTTTTCGAATTTGTCAGAATGCCATTCGGCTTGATGAATGCTGCACTGACCTTCCAACGGCATACGGGCTCGCTGGTGGGGGATCTTCCTTTTGCGTACGCCTACTTGGACGATATCGTCCATGGACGATGTTCCGTGCACAATCGAGTAAATCATCCTGATATGATATGGACAAATGATGTACAGGATGAATGATAGTTCACGGAAAGATTTTTTTCTCAAGTTGTTGGATTGCCCAACGTTTGTCCGTTTGGGGGCCAGCCGTCAACTAAATGCCACCCCAATGTTCGCTGAAACGTCGTAATCCATCCTCAATAGCTTCTCGAGCCCTTCGTTGCTGGTAGGCAAGGTCTCGGAAAGCTGTAAAATTCCCAAGGGACTGAGTCTCAGGAATTGATCCGACGTAGCCTTTCAAATCCTTGGCTGCGCTGGGCAATATATTATTAAATGAGGATGCAGGAAACCCCGGGGGGATCCGTTCGAGGGACGGCAGATTCACCACGTTTCGATCACTCGACACACGCTGACTATGACCGACGCAAGGCTTGGCTGGACGGGTTTCAAGCCTATTGCGAGGCCTTTTATGGCCATTATGGATCCCTGGAATCAGTCGAACTGATATCAAATATCCAATGAAAACGGTTGCTCAGAATAGCTCTAGCACCAGCAACCACATCCATTGTCCTTGTAGCTCCTGCTCGCATGAGCAAATGCTCACACTTTATTTATGTTTACTTCGAAATGTATGCCTCATGAGAAATACACTGAATTTGCAGAAAAGCTTTGTACAACTATAAATTACAATTTTAATTTTGCATCGGCATTACAAGCCGTCCCCACACCTGATAGTTCTTGGCGCCTTGTCGGTGACTATTGTTGTCTTAAAGGCATCACCATTCCTGATCGTTATCCAGTGCCACACATGCACGACTTCTTGGATGGCTTGGTGGGATGTTATATTTTTCCAAGGTGGATCTGCTTCGTGGTAATAACCAGATCCCAATGTGTTATGAATTGATGCTCATGCTCATTCAAGTTAATCTAGTCATGTATATACAAACTGAACTAGTCAAGAAATAAAAGGCAGTCACGAAGCGTTCATAACACAATGCACCCCGAGGATGTGGCCAAGCCTGCTGTAACGACGCCTTTTGGGCTTTTCGAATTTGTCAGAATGCCATTCGGCTTGATGAATGCTGCACTGACCTTCCAACGGCATACGGGCTCGCTGGTGGGGGATCTTCCTTTTGCGTACGCCTACTTGGACGATATCGTCCATGGACGATGTTCCGTGCACAATCGAGTAAATCATCCTGATATGATATGGACAAATGATGTACAGGATGAATGATAGTTCACGGAAAGATTTTTTTCTCAAGTTGTTGGATTGCCCAACGTTTGTCCGTTTGGGGGCCAGCCGTCAACTAAATGCCACCCCAATGTTCGCTGAAACGTCGTAATCCATCCTCAATAGCTTCTCGAGCCCTTCGTTGCTGGTAGGCAAGGTCTCGGAAAGCTGTAAAATTCCCAAGGGACTGAGTCTCAGGAATTGATCCGACGTAGCCTTTCAAATCCTTGGCTGCGCTGGGCAATATATTATTAAATGAGGATGCAGGAAACCCCGGGGGGATCCGTTCGAGGGACGGCAGATTCACCACGTTTCGATCACTCGACACACGCTGACTATGACCGACGCAAGGCTTGGCTGGACGGGTTTCAAGCCTATTGCGAGGCCTTTTATGGCCATTATGGATCCCTGGAATCAGTCGAACTGATATCAAATATCCAATGAAAACGGTTGCTCAGAATAGCTCTAGCACCAGCAACCACATCCATTGTCCTTGTAGCTCCTGCTCGCATGAGCAAATGCTCACACTTTATTTATGTTTACTTCGAAATGTATGCCTCATGAGAAATACACTGAATTTGCAGAAAAGCTTTGTACAACTATAAATTACAATTTTAATTTTGCATCGGCATTACAAGCCGTCCCCACACCTGATAGTTCTTGGCGCCTTGTCGGTGACTATTGTTGTCTTAAAGGCATCACCATTCCTGATCGTTATCCAGTGCCACACATGCACGACTTCTTGGATGGCTTGGTGGGATGTTATATTTTTCCAAGGTGGATCTGCTTCGTGGTAATAACCAGATCCCAATGTGTTATGAATTGATGCTCATGCTCATTCAAGTTAATCTAGTCATGTATATACAAACTGAACTAGTCAAGAAATAAAAGGCAGTCACGAAGCGTTCATAACACAATGCACCCCGAGGATGTGGCCAAGCCTGCTGTAACGACGCCTTTTGGGCTTTTCGAATTTGTCAGAATGCCATTCGGCTTGATGAATGCTGCACTGACCTTCCAACGGCATACGGGCTCGCTGGTGGGGGATCTTCCTTTTGCGTACGCCTACTTGGACGATATCGTCCATGGACGATGTTCCGTGCACAATCGAGTAAATCATCCTGATATGATATGGACAAATGATGTACAGGATGAATGATAGTTCACGGAAAGATTTTTTTCTCAAGTTGTTGGATTGCCCAACGTTTGTCCGTTTGGGGGCCAGCCGTCAACTAAATGCCACCCCAATGTTCGCTGAAACGTCGTAATCCATCCTCAATAGCTTCTCGAGCCCTTCGTTGCTGGTAGGCAAGGTCTCGGAAAGCTGTAAAATTCCCAAGGGACTGAGTCTCAGGAATTGATCCGACGTAGCCTTTCAAATCCTTGGCTGCGCTGGGCAATATATTATTAAATGAGGATGCAGGAAACCCCGGGGGGATCCGTTCGAGGGACGGCAGATTCACCACGTTTCGATCACTCGACACACGCTGACTATGACCGACGCAAGGCTTGGCTGGACGGGTTTCAAGCCTATTGCGAGGCCTTTTATGGCCATTATGGANGAACCCGAATGGAGGGGCTGTGTTTCCCCTGGAGCCTGGATGGTGGGCCATGAGAGCCCTGGAGCCTGGATGGTGGGCCATGAGAGCCCTGGAGCCTGGATGGTGGGCCATGAGAGCCCTGGAGCCTGGATGGTGGGACTACAGTTCTCCAACTCTCTCTGTCACACCAACTTGCCCTCCTAGCAAGCTCAATTTCCAACAGAATCTTAGTGGCAAATTCGGAAATAAACAACACATGTTGCTGTCGTCGATGACTCATGGGGTCGGAGGTCTTAGAGAAGGCGAGCTAAAGAGGTTGATGTCAGTGTAAATGGTCAACTCTTAACCTTCCACAAAGTAACGGAAATGTCGAATGCCAAATAAATGGCCAGGAGCTCTAAATCATACGTCAGGTATTTCTTCTTTCAATCTTGTAGTTTCGGAGAGAAAATGCCAAGGAATGCCAGTTACGTTGAGTAAACTGTTCATGTACAGCGCCCCCTGTTGTCTCCGCAGTAGTCTGGGGTGACACTGATCCTCACTCTGCCTTCAGCACTCATCGAGGACACTCGCTATATTGGTGACTCCGACGTGATGTTTTTTTTGTTATAATGGCGACCGACGAAAAAACTTCTTGTATTGAAGAATCTTCTTTCGTTGTGGGAGTCAACATTCCTTCGTTCTGGGAAAAAAGTGGTTTGCTCTGCGTGAAGCTCAATTTCGTTTACGGAACATCTCGGCCTCTGGAACCAAGTTTGATCATCACATCACAGCGATCTAAGGTTACCCGACATACACGGGCCCCAGTGGTTCACATCGAGATACCTTCGGCTCGCTTTAAACCCATTCATGTGGACCTAGTAGGTCCTTTAGAGAGTTCGAATGGAGCCCAATACCTATGTGTGATGGCTTCGGACCAGATTCCCCGGCTCAAACCAATTGAATTCTCGTTGGCACTACTCAGCTCTGTCCGGCTTTCAATTCAACGCACGACGAGGTTTTAATATAATGTTTATTGAAAGGGCGTGTGTAGCGCAGATAACTAATAATTAATGAAAATTTTTTCTCAACTAAAGTGTAAAATCAATGAACACTCCCTTACAACTTTTTCTCGCTATTACAAGAACTTACTAGAAGATGGGGGAGCGGCCAAATTTGGGTCACTTTATAAATTACGTACAATATTTCACAAATCTTTGAAGAGAAGAAGCATTCTCAAACTGGTTCCAGCGTCTTCTTTGACACCAATGATGAATGGGAGCTGTTAGCTGTTCGTCCCGTCAGCGCAATTATGGCAGCCAATGTGCAATGTTGGAACCGCAGCTTGCTGCCCTCAATACTCCCCAACCATATTAAGTGACGACTGGGTTTGGGTTCCTTGCCGATGGGATCAGCAGCACCATCTCGCAAATGTACCTGTTGTAGTAATGAAAACGTACTTTCCCATTGAATTGTCGCTTGATGACCACCACTGTAGCTGAACAGACTAAACCATCGTTACTTGTGCTTGCGGCGTCCACAATGGTGCACGGGCATTGGTTTCTTTTTAGGTTTTTATCTCTCAAGAGAGCAATATCACCCGGTTGCATAGATCGGGTATTGGATAACCGCTTATGCCGTTCTTGAAGGTTTGCCAAGTATCCTTGTTGCCATCGTAACCAACATTGCTCAGCCAATATTTGTACTTGCCTCCATTTATTTTTTCCATAAGCCAAAATATCCTCCTCACTGAAGGGCCCCCAGAAATTAAATTTGGCGATTCTTTCAGAGTGAGCCGCATGGCGGGTGTGTCAGGGGCATAGGATCACTCGGGTCTTGAGATACCTGCCATAAGGGTGTATTATTGACAATGGAGGCTGCCTCAACAAACAATGTGTGCAATTCGTCTCTGCACAATGCTTGCTTGTGAAGTTCGAGGAGCACCCCTCCATTACTCTCTGCAATGAGCTAATCTTTCGCTCCCATACCCCGCCAAAGTTGGTGCATGTGGGGGCTTGGCATTCATCTGCAGCCCTTGTCCTCCACAGCTTCTTTGATGGCGGCTAAATCGATTGACTCCTCCTGACGCATTGAACCTGTGATGTTTGTGCCCTGATCTGATCGTAGGATTTTGGAAATCCCCCTGATTGCAACAAATCTATGTAGAGCATTTTGGAATGAACTATTTTTTTTTATATTTTTTTTTGTATTTGTAGTGCTAGGGTCGGAGGGGTAACCTCGCCCGGCCAGCGAAGCTAGCCATCACATCATCCGTATAAAGTTCCGATAGGCAGTGTTGTAGTCCGTATCAGATTGGTTCTCCGTCTGTGGGCGTGGTTAGCGTCTAAAAGTTTCTTTGAGAAAGGTCGGGGAGGAGAATCGAACCAGGGACGTCTCTCATGTTAGGAAACTGCGCTGAACACTACACCACGTCTCCTCCCCTGTGTCCATTAACGGAAGTAGCTCGATGTGCACGGCTCTTGTCACTAAACATTGACAAATGAAAGTCCCCATACCCTCTTGCTTGACACACGGTTTCGTGTGGTATGGCCTTCTTGAACGTGAAATTGTCCAAAACGTCTAACCCCGTATTTGTAAAGGGTGGCACAAGTTCAAGGCGGTCTGGCGGTAGATCAGGCATCTGTTGCGTCTAAAGAATGCCCCTCAGACGTTCATACGTTATGCACTCTGCCAGCATTCTACGGATCAATTGTCTTGCCGACTTTATATGATATCCAGCATTCCTCAAAGCTCCGTGGATGAGACGTCGTCCTTGGTGGTGCACTAGGCCATGATAATGTTGCACTATTGACAGGGTTCCTAGATGTTCCCTTGACAGCCAGATCGGGCACTGAACGTCGAAGGGAAGGTCTGTCCTTTTAAATCTCCCGACAACGCGCAAGATACCGTCCCCATCCACTAGAGGTGACAAGCTGGCCAATGGGTGCTTGCACTCAAGTGTCTTCCCTAACTTGAGCATGGTGAGCATGTTTTGACAATTTGGGATTGCATAATATACCTCAGAGACAGTATTCAGTTCTTTTTACATGATCTAACTGTTGTGACCGCATGAAAAGACGTACCAAGCTGAATTATGGCATCGATTTGGAACAATGTGAAGGCATCTGCTATTGAAAAAGTGAATATTTTGCGAAGTCGCAAACCAAAATAAGAGCTCACGAAACCACCTGGGGGTATCTCATTGGCATTAAAGCACAAATACTTTTTGCTAAACATATTTGAAGTTATTTTTTCTCGAAAATTGACCAGGAATCGTGAAAATTATTCACAAATTGATGGTTTTTCTGAAATGCACAAAAGTCAATATAGCTCCTCATCTTGAAAAACTTGCAGAAAAATCTCGTATGTGCAAGTTTCTTGCAAAATTAGCACAATATGCAGGATGCAAGTTTTGGCCGGCCCTACTCATAAGCTTCGCGTTTTGATGGCAAATGGCAATCCCAAGCTTCAAACCACAAGTCCTCAGGTAACTTAATTCTTGATAGGACCATCCTATCGGGTGTTGCCGATTCGGGAGCACAAATTAACGTTCTTCCTCGGAAACTCGCACCCAGCCGTCCAAAAGGCAACATCATTGCCCAGCATCAAAGTGGGGAGTTTTCGATCAGTTTTTGAGGAAGTTGGACTTTTGGGTGACCGCAAGGTTACTCTCCACCTGGCCGACAACCCAAAACCCGTCACTTTTGCTCAAAGATACGCACCTTTTCATCTGGAAGCCAAAGTGGATCAAGCGACTCATCAAATGCTTCTGGATGACATCATCGATCACCTCCGCGGACCGTCATCATGGGGAAGCAACATCCAGGTAGCCCCCAAAGAGAATGGCGATATATGGATAAATATTACTGATCTTTGTAATTTTAACAATTCTTGGATTGAAACTGAAAGCCGCATCGCCATACCCACTGTTGATTCTATTACGGCTAGCATCTTATGGAGCAAGTTCTTCTCAAAGCTGGACTTAAGGTCTTCATTTCAACTGGCTTTGGCCCGATCATTAACGCCACTTACAATACTTCCGGTAGGGAGGAGAACTATTCATATTTAAATGACTTCCTATGGGTGTGAAGCCTGCATCTGGGGAGTTCATGCTCTCTATACGGAACAACTTCATTGGTAGTTCTGGGCTCCAAGCACTGCGTAATCATATTGGGATTGTGGAGGCAACCAAGGAAGATCATGACATATCCTTACGACTCTTCCTGGAAAGGTTTTTGGCTACCGGCATGATCCTGCCAAATGCATCTTCAGGAATAGAGAAATACCGTTTGGGGGAATGTGCGCACAGACCCCGAAAGGGTCAGGAACCTAAAAGATGCGGCAAGGCCTAATACCTGATTGATCCCGACCAAACAATTAATTAATCTAACTGCTGAAGACTGCGTTCTTCCCGTCCAAAACCCCTCCTACTATCCCCAGTCGGCTTCAATCAACACTCTGGCCACCAACAATCCAGGATCCGAACAAAGGATGGGGGCAATAATACAATTTCTTATCTCCTGAATTGATCTATCTCCCTACCCGGACAATGGTATAGGTTTGTACCAGCCGCCCTGGCATCCCCCAGGCAGACACCTTTGAGCAACTTACCGGTCTCACCCCACAAACTCATGTTTGCCCAGGAACCCATCGTCCCTGCTCAAGTGTTCGCTGATGCTGTATCTGACGCTCCCCCTGGCGAGTTGTCCACCAGCATCCTCCACCTGGCCCGAGTATTGGACATTGGGCCAGTTGGAAAACCACGAATCCAACCGTAAGAACTATAATGCTCAAGTCAAACCTTTGATGCTTCAGGAGGGCGACTGGGTGTTCAAATACCGAGCCAACAACCCTTCCGAGTCGGGAATTTCCCGAAAAACGGCCACCTACCACGATGGCCCGTTCCAGGTCCAAGAAATCATAAATGGCCACCAGATCAAACTCCGCAAGTCAATATCGGGCCTAGGTTTGATGTCCCAGACCGTCACCGAGATCGTATGCAAGGACAGCCTGACCAAGGCCCACCCATGGGAGCTGAGCCGACTCCAAACTCCGTTCACATGGACGATAGCTAAAGCCACCAAACAACCACCAGCCCGACCCGACCCCATTGTTCCATCATCAGTGCCTCTGTTCATCCTAACTCCTTTGGCTACTTTGGCCACACCAAAGTCCGATCCGGACCCTGCTCCAAACCTAGTGGATGCCCCCGAGCAGCAGCCTACCCACTCTCTAATGGACGACGATAGCACCCCTATGCCCCAAGTGAACACCGAACCCGAACCGCGAGTAGCGCCCAAGCGAAAAGCCAGTACTCTGAACGACAGCCTCTCTCCTACCTAGCCCAATCCCAAGAAAATGGTTTTGCCCAATGACTTTGCCAGTACGATGGCCGAAGCTACCTTCCACGTTTCGAATTTATGAGCTGGAGGACCAGCTTTCTTCACAGAGGGGACACACCCCTTTTGCATTTTTGTATATTGTTCTATTGTTCTCTTGACATTTTCTGAGATATCAAATCGATATTAGCTTGTAAAATATCATTAATCAATGTTTACTTCACCTAACAGCACCAACACACCAAGGACAGCAGAGATCCGATTCTTCATGGACTTACAGGGCAACCAATGTCAAGAAAGACCTTATGCCCGATGCGCAGTAGTAGACATCTTTGTGCCCGGAAACCATCACCTCCACAGTGAAGTGATAACCCGTCGCTGGGAGTTCCCACCCAAATCACTACAGCGATACGAATAAGGGTAGTTCACGGTTTCTATACACCGGACACATCCATGTGTATCTGATAAGCCTCACCCACCAAGCCCAGCATTGGCCAAAGAATCAAGCCATTGCCCAACTCCTAGTGCATCGTCAAGTGTACTCGGATATGCGACCAAGTGGCCCAGCATTAAGGATGGAAAACACCACCCCAGCAAAAGGCCGTGGCACCAGATGCGAGGGTTCAAGCAACCCCGAAGCCACATAGAGCAACCCTGTCCCAGCTATGTCAAGCCACCACTAACCCACACTATAATAACTATTGTAACTATCGTAAACTAGAGTAGGCATATCCTTAATATCAATATTCGCTTCAGAACCCGCCCAGTTGACGAGTTCACCTTCTACCTGGATCACAACCAACGACGATTTCCCTGTTCCGCCGGCCCCGGAGTGGTGGACATATTCGCCAACGACTCCAATGCGGAGGGATTCATTGCCTTACCCCCACACACCAATGTGTACATCCCAACCGCCCTGAATGTGGTCATACCCCGGAACGGAGCCATCCGTTTCCAAGCACCTCCCGAATTCGATATCTACTGGATCACCACCATTGGGACCATAGGAGAACCCGGGGCAGGAGGACGACAACCAGTGATTATCCAACTCCAAAGCGAAGGGGACTACATGGAGATTGCATTGAAGCATGAGCCAATAGCCCGCCTACGACTCAAAACATTTGCCATTACAGCCTTTCTGGTAGACGAGCCCGGCAGGACCCCGGACACAGATGAAGGCAGAAGGACGGATCCAGAACCGTTCTACAATCTCGAGGACCTGTGGCGAGATGATATCTTCCCTATCAACCTGGCCCCACTACCGGACCTACCCTACCCAGGCCCCTTGGATGCAGAAATCAACAAGATATGAGCGGAACTAGAATGAATGGTGTCAGCCAATCGCGTCCCCATTCCTGAATCAAGTCCTGCACCATGGCTAAAGGAAGACATAGACTTCCCCGCCCCCGACTGGCTGGAAGCCGAAATCAGCCCTTTGAATACGCCCCCTCCTCCCCGATAACCACCCATTCCTGATCCTTCGAAACCCATTTCCTTCCACCTCCCCTTACCCAATCACACAATTTCTAAGCACCCCCAAGTCTAACTATTCACCAATCGCCTTACAGATCACTCCAACTGGCAATGTGGTACACTCTAACCGTCACCCTCCACGCCCACACGCATGACGAAAGAGAGTCCGCCATCTTTGACACCATCGGTGAAGTAGCCACCGACACAACTGCTTTTCTCATCATTGGCTGACTGGACTTGGACCCCATCGAAGACCAACTCCATCATATCCAACAGATACTCTGCTATCTGAAAGACGCCGCGCCATCCATTAAGGACAACCCAGACCAAGTTTTCATCAAGCAGTTGCAGGTGATAGAAGTGGATACTACGGAGTGCCTCCATCGAATTGAAAACCTTCGCAACCTCAACCAGAGCCCAGCACGATCAGAGCGATCCGCCCTCCTTGTCATAGCCGGACTCACCGCGCTAGGTGGAGCTCTGGGAGCCATGTTTAGCCATCACCAAATGTCCGCCCAAATCGACGCCCTGGAGACACAACGCAACAGCATGCTCCACTACATCGATGCCGCCGGCCATCAAATGGAAACTAATCAGCACAGGAAAGCCCACCTCAACGCCACCTTCACCAAGCTCGTGAGACACGAAATAGGATTCGAGGAGGAGATCAACACCCAACAACGCAAGTTACAGGCATATATCCAGAAGGAAGCCCAAATCACGTGGTCCAACGAGATCACCGACATCCGATACACACCTGGAGTCGCCCCACTACACCTGGAGGAAGGTTGCTCATTCAACGCCAAGGAGCACTATGTACCAGCAGCCTGATCCAACTGGCTGGGAACCTAGATTATGGTAATCCGACCCCCAAAATCCCTTCCCTCGACCTAGTTGACCTCCTCAACCACAACCACCACCACCACCACATCCGTCCCAAAGAACTCCAAGAAGCTCTACTCCAGTTGAACCAACCCGATATACCGCAACCTCTACCCATGTCGGAGTTGATTGCCACAGCCCACAGAATCCCCAAACCCACGTCATGGTCCCACGCCGCCCATGTAGGATTCACATTAGCCACGTTGATTGGCCTATGTGTTGGGCTAACGATATTCAGCATCAAGAACTACACGAGCTGCCGCCGCACCGCCAATCTCTGCCGCCAAAATATCCCAACCCCAGAAAGCCCACTCCAACCTATCCGAAGGAGCAATGCTACGAGAACACAGCGCCTTTCGTTGGAAGAGGGTAACTGTAGTGAAACAGCATTCAGCCGTATAGTGCTGAGTTGTGATAGACCGTTGTAGAATGGGAGCCAATATTCATCCGAGCATTAACTATGGAGCAAGGACTAATGTTGGAAGCAAAGAAACGTTGCAAGGATGTCAAGGCCAAGCATGTGAATCACACCAACGAAGATTGACGAGCCAAGTGTGGAAAGATGTCAAGCCAAGTTGGCTGGAAGCCGATCTGAAGACCTGTCAACCTGTCATGTAACAATAACAGCAATGCGAAGATTTAGTGCTGTGTACCCATATATCAGTTATCACCCCAATGCATAAAAAAGGCACCAAGAGGTTTTTTGGTAAGCTCTGCCACGAGCATGAAGTAAGTAGCTAACGGACTCTCAACCTGAGAGGACTGTACGTTGGTGTCTCCCTGTATAATACTCATCAAGAAATAAAGTACCAAGCATCCACACTTGTGCTAAGTCTATTCTTCCCGGGACTTAGGCGAATTACCCGACTTCCACAATCCACTCCTTAGTTTGAGGCCGAGTCGAATCCCTTCTAATATCAACTACTTGATATCATCACTGGTATTGGTCAGCGACGAACCGTACCACTACAATGGCACTGAATGAAATGAAATTCCGCTCAATGAGCTTTGGGTCGACGTCATTAGACGTGATGATAAAGGCAAAGGCATTCAGCAGGTCTCATCCAATGCAGGATTTAGATGTAGTCCTCCAAGATAATGAAAAGTTCGATGAGCATATCCAGTTGAAAGTTGGTAAAGCTTTTTAAACATTTGTTTGGATATATCGCACGTTTAAGTCCAAAGATAGTATCACGATGCTAACTGTGTACAAGTCGATCGTCCAGCCGTATCTTTAATATGCCTCGCCCATTTGGGCTCCAATTAGTTCAGCAACTTTGTAAAAGCTGAAACAGGTCCAAAGATGTTTTACTAGGAAAAATGAGGATATGAGAGAGCTCTCGTATTGGGAGAGGTTAGAAAGGTTGGGATTGCACAGTATTCAGAGAGGGACGAAAGGTATCTGATATTGTACGGGTCAAAGGCATTCATGAGCTTTGCCCCAACCCAGGATTTAGAGTCAATTGTAGTGACCGTTGAGGCTTAACGTGCGTTTTGAGAGGACCTTCAGGCCCTCGAGAATCTAGGCCAGTTAGAAATATGAGTTTATGAATTTAAATGAATGAAATTGTCGTCTAGTCAACTGTTGGGATTCCAATCCCAGGAGCGGTAAGGAAGTCCGCAAAAAATATCTCTCTACATATATATGCTCGTCGAACTTTCCAGTATCTTGGAGGACTTCTCTTAAATCTTTCATGGACGAGACCTGCTCTTTACCCAGCAACCCAAGAGTAGATTACATCTAGGTCCTTTGCAAGGCTAGTGGAATGTTAGCCATTCCTACCAGAAAGTTACTTTGTATATTCTGTCAGCTGGCGCCTCGAATGGTGGACATGCGTTTTTACTCTTCCAACAAGAATCTTGTTCTCAATGGTTTTAAATAGTTAATTTAGTGCCAACTGTGATTCCAGCGAGCGGGGCCACGCCCAAGAATATTGGCCCGCCTTATGAATTTGTGATATGCCCCTTTCAGTGCAACTCCCCTTCCAATCCTTCCTCTTCCCATATTCCCCGACCCACGTCTTTTTCAAGTTTCTAGCCCTCCATCCCTCTTCCTCTTCCCAATCATTTCCCCCCCCGTCAAGAGCCATTGTAATCTCTCTTTTCTAGGTCGGATTGAATAACTCGGTATCGCAAGGAATTGCCATCAGGGGCAACACCGGATCAACAAAAGCGAGGAGGAGGGAATCAACCGGTGGTTGAGGTGTTGGCCTGCTTCCTGAACTGTCATGAACATGCTGTGAGTGGCTGGAGCTGGTCGGTGTCTCAAAAAGATCCAAGGAAACACCTTCACCTTCTTATCCGAGACGTGGGTCACCAAGGAGAAGCAGGAGAGTTGCCTCCTGACAAGCAGGGCTTCGTGGTCCAAGCCCGGAAGTTTGCTGGGCGTGCTCGGCCAAGTGGTAGGTTGGTGCTATATATTACCAAACGCTTTGAACCCACCCTTCTCGCGTCCTCTCCCCATCACATAGCCGCGGACGCCCAAGGCTTCATCATCATTGGCGTTTACTATCAGCCAACCACGGACTATGATGACCTTGCTTCGAATCTCACATCCATCCTTCAGAAGGTGAAGAATCCGAAGAAAACCATCATTGGTGGTGACTTTATCATCCGTCCTTACTCGAGTGAATTCTCTCAGCTCACCCAGATCCTGAGCCAATGGAGAATCACTCTGCGCTCCAACCCAAGGAGACCAATCCAGCTGCAGTGGCCTCTTGGCTAATTCAGCCGTGGAATTACAAAATGCCATCAATGCACTCCACGGTTATTGCCAAGAGAATGGCCTTCAAGTCAACGCCATCAAGACTGTTATGTCCTCCTGGCCTTGTGCTTGCTCCCATTTATACTCTCCCTAGTCCATCCAGTTCAACATATATATATTCTTGCGTTTGCTCAATAAATCAACTAGTCATCCACCAGCTCACGACAATATAACATGGCACAGTCGGTTTGAGCCGACCTACGTAGAAGCATCGCCCACCGGTTGGAAGTATCGCCCACCGGATGGAAGTATCGCCCACCGGATGGAAGTATCGCCCACCGGATGGAAGTATCGCCCACTGGATTGAAGGATCGCCCACTGGATTGAAGGATCGCCCACCGGACGGAAGGATTGCCCACCGGACGGAAGGATCGCCCACCAGACGGAAGGATCGCCCACCGGACGGAAGGATCGCCC
>NC_081451.1:4431739-4446051 GCF_007210705.1 Tigriopus californicus
TGTACCTATTGAATGCATCCCGTAACGCCCCAACATTGTGTTGGGTAGGTGAACATGGGACTGGGATGACTACTAGGGATCTGGAGAGGTAATGGTGCGTCTACTACAGAAACATTTTGTCAGAAAGTTTGTCAAACAATTGTGGAAATATTTGTTATTTGATGGACAATTCTTTTCCGAGCCCAATTTACGTGATATCATCCAATCAAAAGAGTGAATAATTTGCTTTGGATTTCCCATCAGATGAGCTTGCAAGTGATGGCATCATTTCCCAATATTTTTTGAATCCATTCAAAATTTCAGTTTTGCACAGTAAACAAAAGATGATTTGTATAAGGAATAGGCTCAGACAAAATATGTTGGATTTTTGGGCCAAATATGTCATTTTTATGTTGCTTAAAACAACCCAAATATGTTGATCTCATATTAACCAAAAACGCTTCAGTTTGTTGTGTCTGTCCCGTTTAATTTTTCTTAGCATAAAAACTAGGGCTGGCCAAAACTTGCAGTTAAATATGGACTTTATTGACACCAAATATGCAGAAAAATCAAACAAATTTACACAAATTTTGCGAATAAACCTTCCAGAACATAGGCAACGACATGATCAAGGGAGCTATTTTTGGCTTCCATATCAAGCAAAATCATATCAAGAAAAGAAATAAATAAACCATATTGGGACTCTTGGTCATGTCAGATTGTAAAATGCGGTGTTATTAAGTCCTTGACCGGGAAGGACAACTTGTGTCCGGACATCACCTCCGGAAAGGTCAGGTTCCCAACACTGTTGCCAGCCCGATGGTGAGGGGCTCGGTTTCGCATATTATCCGATCCTGGCCCTGGCTTTGATTATTGATGATTTGAGACGGTTGGTGAAGGAGAGTTGAGTGGAGAATGTGAAACTGACATAGTTAGAATTATTGACGATTTAAATGGGACTATTGTGGAAATGGAAGGAAGTGGGAGGCAGACGACCTTTATGGAAAACCATGGTCTTCGTCTTGATGGTGTTGACTTGAAGGCCGTTCTCTTGGCAATTACCGTGGAGTGCATTGATGGCATTTTGTAATTCCACAGCTGAATTAGTCCAGAGAAACAGGTCGTCTGCATATTGAAGATATTGAACCAGAAAATGGTTGATGCTGGGGCCTTGGTGTGTGAGGGCTTCGGACAGGTCGGATACATAAAGATTGAAAAGGATTGGCGCCCTGCGAAAGGCCAATGGAAGTGAAGTATTAGGGGGATAGGTCCGCACCAGAACAAATGGAGCATCTGAGTCCCGCATAGATGTTGAACAGCAGGACAAAGATTGAACACGGAACTCCCCACAGTTGGAGTTTGAGGAATAACCGCGTTCGGTCCACCCTGTTGAATGCTTTGGAGAAATGCACAAAGCATCAATACACTCTCTTCTTATTGCTGTTGTTGGAATGTACAATTTTATAGAGGAGAGTGGCTTGTTGAGCGACTTCTCCGGAAACTGAATTGGAGCTCTGGGGATGATGATCCCTATGCTTGGCCAATCCGGAAAAGCAGGCAGCTAGTAGGGTGGACATCATCTTCAAGAACGGGTTCTCCAGGGCGATGGTCCGATGATTGTCTGGAATGTCCTTGGGCCCTTTGTTATGGATGAAGATGATAGCTGACTCTATCCACTCTGGTGAGAAGAAAGAAAATGAAGGGCGAGGCTGAAGACTTCTTGGAGGAGCGGCTGGGTTTGGGTCCGCAGAAGTGAAAGTTGGAAGGGTGAGACCCCTGATGTTGAGGGGACTTTGTTCTTCTTCTTCTTGAAGGCCACATCCATCTTGAGAATATTAAATTATAGTTTCTTCAAGCACCGCCGGTAATTGAACCTGCTTTCCCTAAGAAGCAGATTCTTGCCATGTCAATGCTGGCTCTTGATTAGTAGACCTTGAAAAAACCAGTTGCCACTTTGGCCAAACTTTTTTGCTGTTTGGGATAAATGAGAAAGGTTGGAAAATATGCAAGTAAAAGAATAAGTCGAAAAGTGAAGAAAAAAAAAATTGGAATGAACAAATGAAGGTGAGGAATTGCAGAAACGTTGCTGCCATGGCCAAGAGGTCATTTTCAGTCCTGTTTATTGTCTTTTTCTGTTGCCAAATTCAAGGAAGGAATTGTTTATATTGGATGATCTATTGAGCTTCTTTACTTATTGCCAAGAAATCTAATCTTCTTTAGTAAAATGCTTGACATTAGGACAATTTTTTAGTGATTCCAATGTTATGGTATAGTATACAATTGATTCTCTTCAAGAGTCTAGTGCTATTGCTCAGGGAATTTTTGCTAATGATTCGATTTGTGTCCTATTTGATCCACAACATAAGAAAGCCCTTTGTTACATATCATCACAGGAAGGAAAAAAAAGTCAAAACGATGAAAATGGACAAGAATATTTTTGGGCCCCAAAACCCCCAAAATATGTGAAAAATACTTATTATGTAAAACATTTTTCACCTGACTACGAATAATGAACATAAAGAAAATTGAGGAATAGAATAAAAAAAAATACCGAGGGGCGATCACGATCACGAGAATGTTTCGCTTTTCAACAACGTCCTTCTTTCGAGTACGGATCGAAATATGAGAACCATATAGAATCCAAAGGTTATGTCAGAAACGAAAACACATCAATATAGGGAGAGCATAAAACATGGATATTTCTATTAAGGTAACAATACAAATCACGGTGGTTATAATTCTTGATTAAGTGCTTGCTCAAATGCCAAGACTTCTAGTTGCCATATTCTTTGCTAAATAAACAAAAGGAATAATTTTTGTTCAATAAACATCTTTAAAAGTAGCTCATATCAGTATATTATTGCACTCAAAATACATTCTTAAGTATGGTTGTGCAAATAATATCATAAATCTTAGTTATGCACTGAAATCAAATTTCATTTAATATCTTTTTTGGCAGATGATTAGTTAGAACACTTTGCAAGTTGCATTTTGCAACAAAATGTATTGAAAAATGACATAAGCCTACGTTAGGTAATTGCAAAAAACAAAAAAAACAGAAATTCTTTCATTTTCTTAAACGTTTCCCTAAAACCTAAATTTAATTAATATTGGCATCTAAAATCCACTCAGTATTTGAAATTTCCAAAGACTAGCCAATTTTATTTTCAAATTTGCCACGTTTTTTCCCGAATTGCTTTACAAAAACCTTTTTCATCAAATGGTAATAAAAAAATGTCTTAAACTTCACGATCACAAATAAATGAAATCATGATGAAAAAGAATTGTATTATAGTTGTGAATTGTTTTTTCAAGTAAGTTTTAAGTGATATTATAAACTATGTTTTGCTTCTTCTGCATGCTTAGAGAAATGCAACGCTTTCATTAATTTTTGGGACATTGAACAGGCATATTATATTTCTTGGCAATTTCAATAAGGTATAACCAGAGCATTTTGCAACCAAATTTGTTACAAATTACCACTTTTGAAGGTTAATATATCAGAGTCTTCTGTTCAATGGATTTTTTGAAATTTCAATTGATGGCGTAGCAAAGAATTTCATAAGCATGACCTCACTTTGGGTCCTGTTGAGCTAGAAAACCCCCTCAGATCGATCTCAAAGGCCAAGCTCAGGATCCGCATCAACTCTATTATGAAGACAATCCAGACCTCAGTCATCTGTAGTGACCTTGTAAGCTTTGGCCTCATATTAGAAATCCATGAACGTGTTTAGAGGGGTTATGAAGTGAATTCATTGACCCTCTCCAGGTGTGACCCGAGGTGAGGCTGAAGATAAAAACAAGGCAGCCTGCAAATTTATCTGCCGTTAAACAGCCCCCACACTTGGTTTCCATTTACCTTCAAGGCAGGCGCATTCAGTTTCCCAACAAGGCCAATTGTGGAACGAACAGATTTAGAATTCGTCTGATCCAGATATTTTAATCATGTCATCCAATCTGACTGAGCATCACAAACTCCTGCCTGATCATGTGTCTTCCTTCACTTTTGAAAATGAAGAGGAGATCTCAACCAATATCATTCACAACCTTCAGGCTCATAGTCCCTCTTGGAGGGGTGAAACTAATTTTTTCTGTGATCAAACACCAATTAGTCCGATAAGGCTTGAGAAAGCAATGGTACCTTTGAATTTGGTAGCCACTCAGTAAATTTGAAGAGGTGTGCTACTGAATGCTGTTTTATCAAACTAATTAAACTAGCAAGGATAATGCCTTACTAATTATTCTAACCTCTGTATTGAACCACGCAAATCTAGAATTTTTGACCGTCCACCGAACCTTAGTTGTACTTTGGAAGCATGAAATAACAACACAAGCACATTGTTACTATTTATCAAAACCATGCTATGAATGGTGCCTTAACTCTTTGCTTTGCGTACCTACAAAGCAGGGCATTGTAAAGCAAAACATTAACGTTGTTAATCAAGAATTCTTCAATGAAACCGTCGCCTTTGTGAACCCTATGTGGTACTTTTTACCCAGTGTTTTTGAAGTTTGATTGGTAATTTGGTCCAAAATTCGGGCAAATCTTTCCAGGATCCAGCTCGGCCAAGGACATAATGAAAAAGAAAAACTAGCTGTAAGATAGCTAATGATCATATCATCCAATCAAAGCCATAACCAGGTTGAGAATGTTCTGTATCGCAGGCTGTTGAACCACTCATTGGGGAAACCCAAACCTAATACGTACTCTAATTTTGAAATAAAAATAACGAACAAAAATCAGCGTTTGGTATCAAAAGTATGACGCCCACCTTTCCTCACTCAACAGTGTCTGAATCCCATGGAAGAAAATAAAGACATCACTTGACTGACGTGAAATAAATGAATATACTTTTTGGCTTTGGACGAAACCTACTTGAATCGCTCAACCAAGGCTGCACATGGTTTTCGTAATACGGGCAACGTTGGAGGGATGTCTTCATAAGCATAGGGGTTACGTCAGTGGACCGATGCCTGGATTGTCTTCATTTTAGAGTAGATGTGGATCCTGAACTTGGCCTTTGAGATCGATCTGAGGGGGGTTTCCTGCTCAACAGGACCCAAGGTTAGGTCACCCTCATGAACTCTGAGGTTCCCTAATCAATACCTAGACGGTCTGACTCCAATCCATGGTGCCTTTTTATGCATTGGGGTGATGACAGATAAATGGGTTACACAGTCTGGCATCTTCGCATTGCTGCTTTGTTACATGACAGGTTGACAGGTTGACAGGTCCTCGGCTTCCAGCCTACTTGGCTTGACGTCTTTGCACACTGCACTCATCAATCTTCGTTGGTGGGATTGGAATGCTTGGCCTTGACATCCTTGCAATGTTTTTTGCTTCTAACATTAATCCTCGTTCCATAGTTGTTGCTCTGATGAATATTGGCTCTTCTCCTACAGTGGTCTATCGCAACTCAGCACTATACGGCTGAATGCCGTTTACTACAGTTACCCTCCTCTGACGAAAGAGGATAGAGGGGAGTTGGCTTTCTGGGGTTGGGGTATTCCGGCGGCAGAGATTGGCTGTGCGGCGGCAGATCGTGAAGTTCTTGGTGCTGTAGATCGTTAGTCCAACACAGAGACCTATCAACGTGGCTAACGTGAATCACACATGGGTGGCGTGGGACCATGACGTGGACTTGGGGATTCGGTGGGCGGTGGCGATCAACTCCGACATGGGTAGAGGTTGGGGCATATCGGGTTGGTTCAATTGGAGTAGAGCTTCTTCGAGTTCTTCGGGATGGATGTGGTGGTGAGGGTGATTGTGGTTGAGGAGTTCGACTAAGTCGAGGGAGGGGATTTTTGGGGGTCGGGTTACCACCATCTCGGTTCCCAGCCAATTGGATCAGGTTGCGGGTACGTAGTGCTCTTTCGTGTTGAATGAGCAACCTTCTCTCAGGTGTACTGGGGTGGCTCCAGGCGTTATCGGACGTCGGTGGTTCCATTGGAACACGTGATTTGGGCCTCTTCTGGTTGGCGGGTGAATACCATAAACGTTTGAGGTCCTACTTGGTGTAGTTCCAGATTTTGGGTTCTGGGTTGGAGTTCGAAGGGACATCGCTGTTGGATTGGGATGGTCTCACCTCGAAATAGAGCAAAAAGGCATGTAATGGCAGATGTCTTAGTTAATACACGCACATGGGGACAAAGATAGAGTTGCCTGATTCGGATACAAGCATTCAACTCAGCTTGGTTTAGTTCTTGGTACAGGGTGCTCTCGTCGTTCAGCATGAGATACTGGTTGGGGTACGTCACTCTATTCGTCATTCGTCATTCGTCATTCTTGGCCTTGGGTGGTGCTGATGGGCATGGCCAGATATCGGTGGACAGTGAAGGTTTCTTTGATGTTGTACACGGGGATGGGTACAACTACTCTCAGTTGACCTTGTCTCATGTCTGTGTTGCAGTGCAGCTTGTAAAAAGCTTCTAAGTCCGTGGGCTCGAAGGCTAATTTCAAGGGGCCGTTGGTTTGGCTGGACATGCGTTTCAAAGCTTCTCGTACCAATTGGGGCTGAAATAGATCAATGGTGATTTGCCCATGCAACGCCCTCGTCCATGTGTCTAGGATGGCATAAATGTTGTGGGTGGCTTGGGTTACAGCGTATTGAGTTAGAGACAGGAGAGCTTCTTTCTGAATATATGCCTGTAACTTGCGTTGTTGGGTTTTGATCTTCTTTTCAAATCCTATTTCATGTTTCACGAGCTCGGTGATGGTGGCGTTGAGGTGGGCTATCCGGTGTTTGTTGACCTCCATTTGACTACTGGTGGCATCCAGGTAGTGGAGCATGCTATTGCGTTGTACTTCTAGGGCGTCGATTCGGGTGGATATTTGATGATGGCTAAGAATGGCTCCTAGAGCTCCACCTAGCGCGGTGAGTCCGGCTAGGACAAGGAGGGCTGATCGCTCTGACCGTGCTGGGCTCTGGTTGAGGTTGCGAAGGTTTTCGATTCGGCTGAGGCACTCGATAGTATCCACTTCTATCAACTGTACTTGTTTGGTGAAAACTTGGTCTGGGCTGTCCTCAGTGGATGGCGTGGCCTTTTTCAGGTAGCGGAGTATCTCTTGGATATGGTGGAGTTGGTCTTCTATGGGGTCTAAATCCAGTCGGCCGATGATGAAAAAAGCGGTCGTGTCGGTAGCCACTTCACCGATGGTGTGAAAGATGGCGGGTTCTCTTTCGTTGTGCATGTGGGCGTGGAGGGTGATGGTTAGAGTGTACCATATTGCCAGTTGGAGTGATCTGTAACGTGATTGGTGGATAGTTAGGCTTGGTGGTTTCTTTAGAACTCATGTGGTTGGGTAAGGGGAGGTGGAAGGGATTGGGGGTTCAGCAGGATCAGGAATGGGTGGTTATGGGGAAGGAGGGGGCGTGTTCGAGGGGATGATTTCGGCTTCCGGCCAGTCGGGGGCGGGGAAGTTTGGGTCCTCCTCTAGCCCTGGTGCGGAGATCGAGTCAGGGATGGGGACGCAATTGGCTGACACTATGCCTTCTAGTTCTGCTCGTACCTCATTGATTTCCGCATCTGACGGGCCTGGGTAGGGTAAGTCCGGTAGTGGGGCCGGGTTGGTTGGGAACATGTCATCTGTCCACAGGTCCTCGAGATGGTAGAACGGCTCTGGACTGGCTTCAGAGGTGTCGCTGGATTCGGAATCCGTCCTTCTGCCTTCGTCTGGGTCCGGGGTCCTGCCGGGCTCGTCTACCAGGAAGGCGGTGACGGGGAATGTCTCGAGCCGTAGGCGGGCTATGGGCTCGTGTTTTAGGGCAATTTCCATATAGTCTCCTTTGTTTCGGAGCTGGATAACCACTGGCCGTCGTCCTCCCGTCGTGGGTTCTCCTATGGTCCCAATAGTGGTGATCCAGTGGACCTCTAACTTGGGAGGGGCTTTGAAACGGATGGCTCCGTTCCGGGGTACCACCACATTCAGGGCGGTTGGGATGTACACGTCAGTGTGGGGGGGGTAAGAAGATGAATCCCTCCGTATTGGAATCATTGGCGAAGATGTCCACTAATCTGGGTGGGAAATGGGGAATGGGGAAATCTCCGTTGGTTATGGTCCAGGTTGAATGTGAACTCGTCAACTGGGCGGGTTCTGAAGTGAATATTGATATTAAAGACATGCCTACTCTAGTTTTACGATAGTTACAATGGCTGTTACAGTTATAGGGTTGGTTAGTGGCGATATTATAATAGGTGGGACAGGGTCGCTCTATGTGCTTTCCTTGTTGCTTGAACCTTCACATCTGGTGCCACGGTCTCCAGCTGCTGGGGTGGCGTTTTCCGTCATTGTTGCTGGGCCGCTTGGTAGCATATCCGAGATTATCTGACGATGCACTAGGAGTTGGGCAATGCTGGACTTGGTGGGTAAGGTTGATCAGATACACATGGAGGTGTCCGGGATCAATGATGCCTCCTAGCATGGTGATGCCTTGGGCTGCTTGCGAGTTTCGGGGGGCTAGTTGGAGGTAGAGACCGGGAACTACTCTTATCTGTATCGCTGTAGTGATTCAGGTAGGAATTCCAGGCGGTAGGGTGATCACTTCACTGCGGGGGTGATGGTTTCCGGGCACAAAGATGTCCACTCCTGTGCTTCGGGTGTAATGTCTTTCTGGACATCGGTCGTTCAGCGAATCCATGAGGAATCGGATCTCTCCTGTCCTTGGTGTGTGGGTGCTGTTAGGCGAAGTAAACATTGATTAATAATATCTAAAACCTATTGGATAGTGACCAGTAGTGGCTAAAGAAAATGGTAAGAGAACAATGGAACAATATACAAAAAGGGGTGTATCCCCTCTGTGAAGAAAGCTGGTCCTTCAGCTCAGAAATTCGAAATATGGAAGGTAGCTTCGGCCATTGTACAAGCAAAGTCATGGGCTAAAACCATGTTCTTGTGATCGGGTTTGGTGGGGGAGAGACTGTCGTTCAGAATGCTGGCCTTTCGTTTGGGCGCTATTCGTGGTTCGGGTTCGGTGTTCACATGGGGCATAAGGATGCTATCGTCAACAACGGGGCTGGCGTCGTCCATAAGAGGATGGATAGGCTGCTGCTCGGGGTCATTCACGGGGTTTGAAGCAGGGTCCGGATCGGACTCCGGTGAGGCCGAAGTGACCAAAGGGGTTATGTTGAACTGAGGGGCTGGTTCTGCTGATGGAATGGCTGGGCCGGACCGTGCTGGTGTTTGCTTGGTGGCCTTGGCTATTGTCCATGTGAATGGCGTTTGGAGTCGCCTTAGCTCCCATGGGTGGGCTTTGGTGAGGCGGTCCCTGCTTACGATCTCGGTGACGGTTTTGGACATCGGACCGTGGCACGATATTGCCTTGCGGAGCTTGATCTGACGGTCATTTAAGATCTCTTGGACCTGTCCCATCTTGGAACGGTCCATCTTGGTAGGTGGCCGTTTTTCGGGAGATTCCCGACTCGGAAGGGTCATTTGCTCTGTATTTAAAAACCCAGTCGCCCTCCTGAAGCATCAAAGGTTTGACTTTAGCATTATAGTTCTTACGGTTCGATTCGTGGTTTTCCAATTGGCGAGTGCGGACAATGTCTAACACTCAGGTCAGGCGGGGGATGCTGGTAGACAACTCGCCAGGGGGGGCGTCAGGGACAGCATCAGCCAACACTTGAGCGGGAACGATGGGTTCTTGGGCGAACCTGAGTTCGTGGGGTGAGACCGGTAAGTTGCTCAAAGGTGTCTGCCTGAGAGATGCCAGACTGCGCCATGCCAGGGCGGCTGGTACAAACCTATACCATTGTCCGGGTAGGGCTTGTTCTTGTTACATCAAGGCACGGATAGTGCCTTCCAATGATCGATGCAAGTGTTCCACGGGATTGGTGTGGGGTTCATAAGCCATTGTTTGGCTTTTGATCACTCCTAACCTCCTGCATGAGGTTTTGAATAAGGCGGAAACAAATTGTCGGCCTTGGTCAGTGATGATTTTCATTCCTACGCCAAACCGGGGAAAGAATTCGTTGGTTAGGATGCGCAGGATAGTTTCAGTGGTCATGGCGTTGATAGACCAAGCTTCCGGGTACTTGGTGAACGCGTCTTGAATAGTTAAAAGGTAGCGTTTGCCTTGGGGGCCTTGGGAGCCCGGCCATGGGCCAACAATATCTGCATAGAAATGGGTAAATTGGGTATCAATGGCGGTGCTCGTTTGGCCTAATGGTACATGCTTCTCATGGGTGCGTCGCTTGGCTAGTTGGCATGGTGCGCAACCTTCGATTATGGACGAGATGTCCTTGGCCGTTCCAGGCCAATAGAAGTGACGTCGAGCTTGCCGATAGGTACTGGCTCGGCCTTGGTGTCCGGCTAACGGGTGGTGATGGAGGCATCGGAGTAGGTCCGGGATAATGGAGTCCGGGATATAAACTCGCTCTTGATTATCTGTAGTTAAATAAAGTTTGTCATTTTTGAGTGTTAACTTATCTAACTGCGCTCGGTACTGCTGTAGTTTGGGTTCGCCCAAAGCAGATATCGGGGGAACTTGGCTGGGTTGCACTAGCCAGTTACGGACTTGGTTGAGGGTTCTGTCATTTGTTTGCTCCACGGGCACGTTGGATTTGGTCATCTGGGCCGTGAGCTTTGGGTTGGGACGATCCTCGTCGTTCCAAGCGTGGCCTTCCGCTTCATCTTGTAGCACTAATTGGTGATTAACGTTGTCGTTTGGGTTTTGGTCCTCACAAAAACATGTGGAGTTGGGTGAGTTTTGGTTCGTCCAATCCGCAGGGTGGCTGATAGAGTTGTCATCTAAGTTTTGGTTTGGTTCTCCTGGGTCTTGGTCGGAAGGTCTGGAATCTATCCCGGGGCAGGGAGTGATTTCGTCTTCTATTTCTTCGTCCAAAGGGGGCATTCGTTTTGCCCTGCTGCGGGTGACGGCATTGACGTGGGCCTTACGGAAATCGCCGGTGGAAGGAGGTTTCACTTCTAGTGCTTGGTACATCTGATGGTCCTCGGGGATGATCTCGATGTCAGGTGCTGGGTTCTCCTCGGACACAGGGCGCCGGGATAGGGCGTCAGCATTCCCATGGTTGGCTCCGGGCCGATGTTCGATCTGGAAATCGTAGTCTTGGAGTTCTTCTCTCCATCGGAGGAGTTGTACTCTTAATGACATGGATGTCATTAGCCATTTTAGTGCCATATGATCCGTGCGCACTAGGAACTTTCTTCCTAACAGGAAGTATCTGAAATGCTTAACACCTTGAAGTATGGCTAGCAATTCTTTTCTGGTCACGCTATAGTTCTTTTCGGCATGGGTGAGGGATTTGGAGGTGTAGGCTACAGGTCGTACAGTACCGTTGGCTTGCTTTTGGGACAGCACAGCTCCTGTAGCGAATCCAGAGGCATCTGTATCTAGTATGAAGGGTCGGTTGCCTTGGAAATTGGGGTGAGCCAGTACTGGTTTCTCGCATAGCTTCTGTTTCAATTGCTGGAAAGCTGCTTGCTGCTTGTCGGTCCATTCAAACTCAGTGTCCCTGATAGGAGTTTCTTCATATGCTCTGCAATGTGACTGAAGTTTGGGATGAACTTACGATAATAAGAACATTTTCCTAGGAACGTTCGTAATTCACTGAGTGTTGTGGGCGTGGGCCATTCTCTCACGGCCTCAGTTAAGCGCTCGGCGGGAGTGAGTCCTCCGGGCTTGACTAGGTGTCCTAGCCACACGGCTTCTTCGGTAAACAGCTCGGTCTTTGATGGTCCCACTTTTAGGTTTGCCCGTTCTACTGCGTGTAGGAATTCTGCAAATCTGAACAGTGCCTGTAAGAATGATTCGGCAGGAATTAGGTGATCGTCAAAGTAGGACAAGCACTTCTTTTGATCCACTAGTTCCCTGACAACAATTTTCATTAGACGGGCATAGGTGTTGCCAGAATTCATGGCGCCGAATAGCATTCAATTGAACTCGAATAGGCCCTCAGGCGTCGCCATCGCAAGTTTCTCTTTGTCTTCCTGTTGTACAGGCATAGCTAGGTAGGCACCTGCTAGATCGATACTTATGAACATGGCGGCTTTGGAGAGCTGGTCGCTGGCCAATTGTTCTAAGCTATGGCTACGGGGAAGCAATCTTGTTTGGTGACCTTGTTTAGTTGTCGGTAAACGACTGCGTAGCGCCATGATCCATCCTTCTTTTTGACGGGGACAAGCGCTGAGGCCCAAGCGGACATGCTTGGTGATATAATCCCATTGTTCAGCCACTCGTCCAGTGTTTTACGAAGGTCTGCTTTCATCGGGGGATTGAGGGGTCGCACTGGGTCCTTGACGGGGCTGGCGTCTCCGGTATTGACCTGAAACTCAATAAGATCTGTCTTACCCACATCGTACTTGGATTGTGATAAGACGTTGAAGAATCGATAGAGGAGGTCTTCGGTGAGCCGTTTCTGGGCCTGGGTCAATTTAGGATGTTGGCGGATCTGGTCTTTGAACAACGTTTGGATTGCTTCTCTCTTCTGAGCGGATTGGTTGTCCTGGGCCGGCGTGGGTCCAATGAACTTCCATAATAGTTGGCGGATGACATTTTCATCCTTTTCGGTGTTTAACTGATGATATTCGGGTTCGGGGCCTTTCTGAGGGAATGTGAGCCTAATGTGGTCATTTGGCCACATTCCATGAAACATTGTTCCAGCTTTTACTGTGATGTGTTGGTCGGTGGTATTCAGGACAGGCACACTGGTGGTTCCTTCCATGGATGATACCACTGCAACGAGTGCGTCGGCTTTCTTGCGTTCCAGTTTTGTATGAGGGTGAGGAATGAAAATTCCTGCCTCCTCCCGTGAGGTCTGTAGGCCTTGAACGGCTGACTCGGTGTGGCATTGGACCCGAGGCGTTGGCTTGGCGGAGACGGCTTGGACGGCGAGGGGTGGGCATACGGTGTCTTGGACGAGGCAAACATCGATGGCGTGGCAGGCAGCGTCCTCATCATGTTTGTTCATCAATTGGATTATCTCATTGCGACTGTATAGCGGGATGCGTTGGCCTTTGGGTCCAACGTGGGCAACGGCGCGTTGCAGATCAGGTGTGAGCAGCATCCTCTTTATGGTTGGAGCTCCGAGGATGGCATTGGTACCCAGATTCTTGACTATTAAACAGCGGGCGCTCCATTCATCGTGGATGGAGTCTATTCTGAGCGAGATCTTGGCTATTCCCATAAGGGCTGTAATCCAGCGGCGATGACGGGCGTGTCTTGCGGGGTGACCTTAGGGCGTTTGGCCGGGTCTGGATAGGCGCGCTGGAATGTTTCATAGTCGATTAAATTGTGTGTAAGATTGCCGGTGTCTACCAGCATGTATGTGATACTTCTCCTGATTTTCACTTTGATGAATGCGGGGACTTGGTTGGCCGGGTTGCGGCCGATACTGTTGACTGTGAAATCCATGAAGAAGTTATTTGGATCGTCGACGTCGGGGTCGATCCATTGCTCGATGGCGGGATCAGGCGGGTGATCGTCATCTTAGCTGTATTGGGCTGGCCTCTAGCTTCTTTCGTCAGTGTGTATTTATTCTTCGGTTGGCGGCGTTGGACAAGGCATTCGTCGTCGCTGTGGGATCTTGTTTTGTGTTGCTGGCACCACTTCCTGGCCAAAGACTGGGTTCGGACATTACCAATTTCCATCTGTTCGGACGTCTCTCGGGGTGTGTGATACTCCGGTTTGCGCAGGGTGGGTGCGGAACTCTGATTGCTCATTAATCTTCTCATTTCCATATAGGTTTGCTCCTTGTTGGCATGGAATTCTAAGGCCCGTGTGAGAGCGTCGGGGTATGAAGTAATAAAACGCCCGTTGCTGACGGAGTCCTTGACGGCTCTACAGATGTCATCGTCCGTTACGCCTGCGAGAAACTGATTGATGAGTTTAATTGATCGGTAACCTGTAGGGTCTGTTCGTGCTCCTGCGTAAGGTTCGGGAATCTGTAGATTGGATCTCCACGGTTCGTCTTCTTCTAAGTAGGCGTCTTCCCAAAGTTGATGTAGCCTGATGTGGAAGGTACAGATGTCTTCTTTTGGCCTCTGTTGCCTTCGCTCGTACTCGGTGCGGGCTATCTGTTGATGTGCGGGAGAGATAAATTGCTTACGGACTCGAGTCCAGAACTCATCTTTGATCGGAATACGGATGGGTCTCGTACAGCGGGTAGCAGCTTGTCAAGGGCTTCGTCTCGCACGCAGGCAATGACAGCTCTAATGGTCTGTGAGGCGGTCCACGCGTTGGCGCGCACCGCCTTGGCTGTGGCTTCGAATCGATAGAAATCTCGATCGTGGTCCTGGTTAGGATTGGTAAGCTGATGCGGAGTCATCGTTTGGTATAGTGCCGGTTCTGTTGTCGAGATTGAGCTCACCTTCG
>NC_081451.1:4448874-4450216 GCF_007210705.1 Tigriopus californicus
TGGCCATTGTGTTTGAAGATGACATGGACCTCGCAGAACCAATGTTCTTGTATTTTTGTACACTTATCAATTTGGCTTTGTGTGATTTGCGAGTATCTCGTAAGGTCATCATTATATGCCATGAACTCCGGAAGTTTCAACTGAGTCACGGCTCCCGTTGACCCCACATTGAAGGGTAGGGTATGCACTTTGTACAATGTCATTGTCTTAGTCGGATCTCCAATTGGAACATGCATTACTACAGAGGTAGCTTGAGGCTCTTTTATGATCGTAAAAGGCAACCGAAATATGTCCAATGTATATTGTAGCAATATTTTCTTTTGATTTTTTGACAATCTAGTATTGAGTTGCCATTTCGATCGCATTCGAGGTAAACAGCCCGGGATGTAACACGTTGACAATCAAATCTTGCATTTGGTGGATGATAGTTCGATGATCTTCAACCAGTTTTGCTAGTATCTGATTGACCCTTAACAAGAACACATCCAGTTTTTCTTCTGTAAATTGGTTATCTAGCAAATGTTGTGTATGCTTAATTGTCTCCTGAAACTGAGCGTCCAATGTTCCCAATTTATGTACTTCTTGCTCTGTTTTTCTTATATGCTCAGCCATCAATTTTTCGTTGTTATATGTCGAAGAGCTTCCAACAGATGTGAAATTTGTTCTGCGGCAAAGGTAATAGCGCCTCCCACTGCAAATGCTCCTAAAGACGCAAGGAAGGGTTTTTTTCGGCGGAGGTCGTTGGTGTTTAGCCAACTATGTACTGATAAGTCTTCTACTTCCATCTTAGCCCGTATTGCTTTACATTTGTGTCGTGCTGCAATTAACTTTTCTCTGTTCTTGTTCCAATGAGTTTCAGAAGAGTGCAACTTTTCGCAACAGATCAGTTGAACAAGGAAAGTAGAGTTGTTCAAGCGGTGAGGTCGAATCTGAAGGCGTTTTTTTCTTATGTAAACTCTAAGAGAAAGATCAAACACCCTTTAGGGCCTTTTGAGGTCGATGGGGAAGCCATAGACAGTGTAGGGACTATGGCCAACATACTCGGAGATCAGTTCTCTAGTGCGTTTTCAACTCCACTGAGTTTAGGAGCAACAGTCCATTTCTCTATTGATGAGTTTGTTGGGACTGGCAAGGCTTGTCAAGCTGAGCATTTAGATGACCTTGTAGTCACAGATCAGGATGCTTTAGAGGCCATCAGGGACTTGAGACTCTCGAGATCCCCTGGCCCTGATGGAGTGACATCTCAGTTTCTGATGAGATGCTCACAGGTTCTTGCTCCTGTTTTCTCGTACTTGATGCGTTGCATCTTGGACCAGGGCAAGTTCCCCTCTTCTCTGAAGGT
>NC_081451.1:4451216-4452544 GCF_007210705.1 Tigriopus californicus
CTTTCTCTCCGGCTGGATTTCTCGATATATCCTTCCCCCGCACATCATGTCATATCGAGGAACTTAATTTATCTCGTAGTTGTGGATTTTCCTTTTCCAGTCATTGGAAACCCACCACTATCGAACTGCAAATTATCAATAACCTTTCACTTCCAATTAAAAGCTGTTTAACTCTTTCGGACGTACATCTACCCAATTTTCCGCTACGGCTTTCACCTTTGGCTTTCCAACTCCGGCCAATCCTCCCTCAAATTTGCCAATGCCACATACACCAAGTTTCTTTAGTGAGACCTGTTTGTGTCCCCTCGCCTTTGGGCCATTCTCCAACAATGTTCAAAACCTGACCTTTCCACATGGGATGTCCGGACATTTAAAGAAGTATTGTGGACTCAAAAGAATGGCGCAATAAAATGACTAATGAGAAAGATCTAGACATCGATATTGTTTCACTACTGACTTTACAATTAATCGTTTATGTGAGGGCACATTGTCAGCCTGACATGTTGTCTGTGTTCATTATAAATATCTGAATAAGTTTTCTTGCACACCATGACTAGGAAATATTGGATCAAGAAAACAATTCTTCTACCTTCTAACAATGCGTTAGAAATTACATTGAAATCGTGAACCGAGATGTGCGAAACATGCTCAATTTACCTTTATTTCAATAGCCTTCCCAATGGCCGCCACAACTCTTGATGACACGGAAAAGCCCTTCCAATAACTTGTTGCATTAGGACCATACTTTGTCCTCTAGAAAACTTGAAAAATAGTTGAGTCGAGAATGGAAAGTTTCAGTGCCGTAATAGCATTGAATACTTTGCTGCATGTCTTCGGCCCCAAAGACGAATAACATTTTTCAGTTCACCCTGTTTCTGATTGAGACAATGAATTTATTCCCAAGAAGCACAGCCGTGCTCTAATTAATTCTTAGTGTCTATGCCGTAACATACCCAATATCGTGGGTAAATGTTAAAACTATCAAAACAAAAGGGAATGGAATTTTTTTCACAATCTCTTTTCAAACATTTAATTCAATGGGTGTTGCAACATTTTTCTCAACAGAACAACAGAACAGTTCACAAACTATCAACGATGGCAAAAATAGACTTCGAAGGAATTCATGCCGCCAATTTATGCCTGGTGATCAAAAAAGGCTTTAAATGCTGTCTCATCCGAGGCTCCCTTCTCGAGGGAAAAAACCAGCCTAAGCAGGTATTGTATTTCGATGCTAAATTTTTCAAATGGGTATTATTCAAGGCCGCCAGCATTGGAACGATCTTATTAGCATCAATCTGGTTGTATAGTGCTTCGATTGCCACCCTGAT
>NC_081451.1:4453544-4455828 GCF_007210705.1 Tigriopus californicus
GAATTGCAAGAGCTCGAAAGAAATGAGACCCAAAGGCAAATCGAGTTCAAAGCTCGCCGAGATGATCTAATACGAAAAAAGGAGTTCAGCGGGCGAACCGCCGAAATTCAAGCCTTGAACAAGGTAGTGACGGGCGGGGCGTTCCCAACCCCCCCACGTAACGATTTCTATGATGGGGCTCGAGGCTACTTTGTGACTCCGCCCCCACCGCAGTTTGAAACTCCCACTCAAGATCAGCCATTTCTTCCCCCCGAAGTCCCTTCCGTGATTCTGAAAGGCAGCCCTCCTCGATCGTCAGTTGGAAACACCAAAGATAGCGACGAAGATAGTTTAGTGAGCTTGCTAAGCAAGCAAATGGAAATGATGAATAGACAAGTGGCTTACTCGTCGTCCATCAAACCCTTCAATGGAGACCCTTATTCGTTCAAGTGCTTTATCAAACAAGTTGAGGACATTGTGGAACGAAATGTTCTAGATCCAAACTCTCGACTAAATCGGCTCCTAGAAATAGTAGAGGGCGAGCCCCGAGAACTAATTGAAGGTTGCGTGTTTTTGAACGATCAAGAGTGCTACGCCCGGGCCAAGCAACAGCTCCAAGAACATTATGGAGATGAACATCGAATCGCTAACAAATGTTTGGAAGACCTGCGCCAGTGGCCCCCAATCAAAGACCAGAATGTTGACGAACTGAGAAGGTTTCATCGAGCCCTCGTCAGATCTTCCTTAATTGTGGTTGAATCAGAGTTGAATTCTACAAGATTTATTGCAGATTTGATTCAAAAATTGCCTTACGGAAGTCGATGTGCGTGGAGAATGATAGTCCACCAGACCAGAAGCGATGAAAATCAAGAAGCAACTTTTCAACAATTCGTTGCTTTCATCAAAGGTTTGTGGATTCGAGCAGATGATCCACTGTACGGCGAGGAGGCACTAAAGTCAACCTCAAAAGTTCGTGTTGCCGAACCTGAATACGTTGCCAGGAAGTCGCCCAACTTCAGAAAAATTAGCGCCTTTGCCATCTCAGGGACTCAGAGCAATCGTTCTGGCCCGTGCCTCGAATGTAACGAAGATCATGATGTTGAAAGATGTAAGACCTATCTTCATAAATCAATTGACGATAGGCAAGAGTTGATTATGAAAACGGGTGCATGCTTCGGTTGTCTTAAATTGGGGCACATATCAAAGATGTGTCGCGTACGACGTGTTTGCGAAACTTGTAATGAAAAACACCCAACCACACTCCACATTGAAAAGAAGACTGGAGCCTCAAGTCCTGGCAACAAAAACGAGAAAGTTATGACGACATACGCCGTTGGCTTAGTCGATAGCGTGGTGGCAATGAGTGTAGTTAGAATACGTGTTTATCATCAATCAGATCCTGGGAAGTTCGTTGAGGGGCTTGCCTTGTTGGACCCCCTCAGCTCGGGAACTTTTGCCTCTGATTTTCTTAAAGAACAACTCGGAATTGATGGTCCAAAAACCAAGATATCAATTCAGACGATTAATGGCGAGTCTCAATCGACTACAACCATTCTTTCTGGGCTTCGCGTTCAGAAACTGGATCAATCCAAAGAAGTTAGACTGAAGTCCGTTTATACGAAGGATCAGATTCCCTTGCGATCAAATGAGGTTGCCACTACCGAATTTGCCAGGCGGTGGCCTGCTTTTGAGCCGATTGTAGAAGACATTAAGCTTATGGACACAAGTCTCCCAGTTATCTTACTCATTGGCGCCGACACTCCGGAGGCATTATGCCCTCTGAACGTCATTGTGGCGGACGAGTCGAACCCTGCTGCTCCATACGCTGTGCGAACCAAGCTAGGATGGAGTATTTTGGGACCCATGGGAGCCACGGAGATTAGGCCAGTCATGTCCTGCAACCGAATTATCGCGAATCCCTCCAGAATTGTTGGTCAAGAAAGAATCAAAGATTTAGGTTTTGCCGAAATGTTGTCAAATTTGACCGATTCCGATTTCAAAATGCCTAAGCCTCCTGCCTCATTTGACTTTATGGGTGTTCAAGATACCATCTCGGTTGAGGATTTAGAATTCATTCGAATAGTGGAAAACGGAACTACATTCCATGACGGAGCCTACGTTGTACCTTTGCCAATTAAAACTCGGCCCCTAATCTTGCCCGAGAGTCGCAACATGGCCATGACCAGGACAAAAAGTGTTCTGAAGCAAATTGGACGAAGTGATGCGAACAAGAAGGATTATTTCGAGTTCATGGGTAAGCTCATTGATCGTGGTTATGCTCGTCAGGTGGAGAGGAACAAGCTGT
>NC_081451.1:4456983-4458237 GCF_007210705.1 Tigriopus californicus
GCAGTCTTGGCTGTCACGTTAGCGGGGCAAGTGATGATGGAAATGGACATGCCTGGTCTGAAACGCTTCTTTTGGTCCGACAGTAACGTTGTACTCGGCTATATATCAAATAGAGAACGAAGATTTCACCTATTTGTGGCCAACCGAATTGGAAAAATCCGATTGGGTAGTGCTGTGGAATCTTGGAGGCATGTTGATACAAAATTAAACCCAGCGGACGACGCATCCCGAGGCCTAAGCTGCTCGGGAATAACGAGCCAACATCGATGGTTCCAAGGCCCACCATTTTTGCGAGAGGCTAATTGTTTTTGGCAACAGCCAATCAAAGAAGAATTTCGAGTGAACGAGGAAGATCCCGAGCTGAAGAGGGAAAAAACAGTACGTGCGACTCTTGTGAAGAGCGATGACTTCATTGGAATGGTGTTGGAGCATCGCTCAAGTTGGTCCAAGATTAGAAGAATTATCGCAATTTGGATTCGATTTGTGCACTTTCTCAAGACCAAGAAGGGTGCCCCTTCGGAAAACATTGGGAACGTTGATGCTTTGCGAGCGGCTGAATTGGTCGTGATAAAAAGGGAGCAAGGAATATTTTTTGAAAGAGAACTTAAAGTTGTCTTGAATAGCGAACCTGCCCGAATGAAAGCTCGTCAAAGGATACTGGCCAAAAAAGAAAGCCCTCTCTCCAGATTGTCCCCGTTCCTAGACCAGAATGACGTTTTAAGGGTGGGAGGAAGGCTCAATCGATTGATCAATGAAGAGGTTAACCCTATTATCTTACCCACACACGCCAAGGTCACCGAGCTCATCGTAAAACACTATCATCATGAAGTTGCCCATTCTGGAAGGGGTATGACTTTGAACGCGATCAGACTAGCTGGGTATTGGATCCCAAAAGGAAATTCGGTTGTCCGAAAATTCATTTCCCAATGCTTTCGATGTCGCTATTTGCGAGGGAAACAGGAGCAACCCTCATGGCGGACTTGCCATTGGACAGATTAAGAAGCGCTCCTCCATTTTCTTACGTGGGAGTGGATTTTTTTGGCCCATTTACTATCCGCAATAAAAGAAAGGAAGAGAAAAGATATGGAGTAATGTTCTCTTGTTTGAACTCGAGAGCGATTCATCTTGAGGTCGCATGCTCTTTGGACACGTCATCCTACATTTCGGCGATGAGACGAATGATCTCCAGAAGAGGGCCCATACAACTCATTCGATCGGACAATGGGCTCAACTTTGTGGGGGCGAATCGAGAGC
>NC_081451.1:4459237-4461105 GCF_007210705.1 Tigriopus californicus
TTTCTTCATAGGCTCTGCAATGTGACTGAAGTTTGGGATGAACTTACGATAATAAGAACATTTTCCTAGGAACGTTCGTAATTTACTGAGTGTTGTGGACGTGGGCCATTCTGTCACGGCTTTGGTTAAGCGTTCGGCGGGAGTGAGTCTGCTGGGCTTAACTAGGTGTCCTAGCCACACGGCTTCCTTGGTAAACAGCTCGGTCTTGGATGGTCCCACTTTTAGGTTTGCCCTTTCTACTGAGTGTAGGAATTCCGCAAATCTGAACAGTGCCTGTAAGAATGACTCGGCAGGAATTAGGTGATCGTCAAAGTAGGACAAGCACTTCTTTTGATCCACTAGTTCCCCGACAACAATTTTCATTAGACGGGCATAGGTGTTGCCGGAATTCATGGCGCCGAATGGCATTCGATTGAACTCGAATAGGCCCTCAGGCGTCGCCATCACGAGTTTCTCTTTGTCTTTCGGTCGTACAGGTATAGTTAGGTAGGAACCTGCTAGATCGATACTTATGAACATGGCGGCCTTGGAGAGCTGGTCGCTGGCCAATTGTTCTAAGTTGTGGGCCACCGGGAAACAATCCCGTTTCGTGACTTTGTTCAGTTGGCGGTAATCAACCGCGTAGCGCCACGATCCATCCTTCTTCTTGACGGGGACGAGCGCTGAGGCCCAAGCAGACATGCTTGGTGATATAATCCCATTGTTCAGCCACTCGTCCAGTGTTTTACGAAGGTCTGCTTTCATCAGGGGATTGAGGGGTCGCACTGGGTCCTTGACGGGGCTGGTGTCTCCGGTGTTGACCTGAAACTCAATAAGATCTGTCTTACCCACATCGTACTTGGATTGCAATAAGATGTGGAAGAATCAATAGAGGAGGTCTTTGGTGAGCCATTTCTGGGCCTGGGTCAATTTAGGATGTTGGCGGATCTGGTCTTTGAACAACGTATGGATTGCTTCTCTCTTCTGGTCGGATTGATTGTCCCGGGCCGGCGGGGGTCCAATGAACTTCCATAATAGTTGGCGGATGACATTTTCATCCTTTTTGGTGATTAACTGATGATATTTGGGTTCCGGACCTTCTGAGGGAATATGGGCCTAATGTGGTCATCAGAATGTAAAGCATATACAGTACCCAACTTTGTGCCAACTTTGACTGTGATGGGTTGGTCGGTGGTATTCAGGACAGGCACGCTGGTGGTTCCTTTCATGGATGATACCACTGCAATGAGGGCATCGGCTTTCTTGGGTTCCAGTTTTGTATGCAGGTGAGGAATGAAAATTCCTGCTTCCTCTGCAGGTCTGTAGGCCTTGAATGTCTGACTCGGCGTGGCATTGGACCCGAGGCGTTGGCTTGGCGGCGACGGCTTGGACGGCAAGGGGTGGGCATACGGTGTCTCGGACGAGGCAAACATTGATGGCGTGGCAGGCAGCGTCCTCATCATGTTNCTCAACCTTAGAACCTTAGAACGTACGTGCATCTCGTGTATTGAGTAAAGAACTCCACCTGAACAATGTATTATTGCTAATACTTCAGATTGATCTTCCTTCTTCCTGGGACTTAGGCAAATCATCCAATTTACCTCCTTCAATCTGATCCTTTGATCGAGTGTCGAATCTGCTATCATCACACATTGAGACTACCACTAACATTGGCCTCAACTCGTATCATTACAATACTAATAAAATGAAAGGTTATGGTTCGTCTATTCCGAACTTTATAGTATTATTATGACGTTTGGTTTACCAACAAATTTGAGTTGGCAGACTACGCAAGTCCATGAATATAGGGTTGGTTTGGAATGCAATCTAAAAAATTGTCCAAGTCTGACTTGAAAGATAGTACCGGATCATAAAGGCGTACTTATTCC
>NC_081451.1:4461141-4467117 GCF_007210705.1 Tigriopus californicus
CAGAGGACAACTCGACCCAAGACGACTCGACCCAGCGGACGACTCGACCCAGCGGACAACTCGACCCAGTGGACAACTCAACCCAGCGGACAACTCGACCCAGAGCAACTTGACCCACAACAACTGGATCCAACGGACAACTCGACCCAGAGCAACTTGACCCACAACAACTGGATCCAACGGACAACTCGACCCAGGGCAACTGCACCCAGGACAACTCGACTCACCGGACAACTCAGCCCAGTACAGAAATTATGCACAATGTGTTGGCTTACAAATAGTTCATCCCTATGGAGCAAAATTGTAGCTATAAGGAAAACATGTCAAAATTTGAAAGATTCTAGACAATTCATCATTTGATCCAGAAAAGCAAGTTACCTTTATATCAATCATGATGTGAAAATCAAGTTTGATAATGTTTTAATCAAACTTGATCTTTTATTTAATGTCGTACTGATGCTAGCATCTTGGCATGCAAATCAAATATTGACTCATCAAGCTTTAGTTTTGTTTCATAATCATGTTCTTTTTGATCAAAATGTTGGGTTTAGTTATTGTTCTAGGTCGAGTTGTACGTTGGGTCCAGTTGTCCGGTCACCGCTCAAAATGAAAGGTGTAGATCAGAAGAGGCACAGATTGGTATTGTACCATGCCCCTTTCTCTTGAGAGCAAAACATGGAATAAAATGAAAATCGTTTTGATCTAGGGTCTGCAAAGGTTGAGGGTTCGGGTTGGTCTTGAGCTTGCTCTNCTCATCATGTTTGTTCATCAATTGGATTACCTCATTGCGACTGTATAGCGGGATGCGGTTGGCCTTTGGGTCCAACGTAGGCAACGGCGTGTTGCAGATCGGGTGTGAGCGGCATCCTCTTTTTTTTTTGGAGCTCCGAGGATGGCATTGGTACCCAGATTCTTGACTATTAAACAGCGGGCGCTCCATTCATTGTGGATGGAGTCTATTCTGAGCGGGATCTTGGCTATTCCCATTACGTGTAAGGGCTGTAATCCAGCGGCGGTGACTGACGTGTCTTGCGGGGTGACCTTAGGGCGTTTGGCCGGGGTCTGGATAGGCGCGCTGGAATGTTTCATAGTCGATTAAATTGTGTGTAAGGTTGCCAGTGTCTACCAGCATGTATGTGATATTTCTCCCAATTTTCACTTTGATGAATGTGGGGACTTGGTTGGCCGGGTTGCGGAGGATGCTGTTGACCGTGGAATCCACGAAGAAGTTATTTGGATCGTCGACGTCGGGGTCGGTCCATTGCTCGATGGCGGGATCAGGCGGGTGATCGTCATCTCCTGGATCGGTCGTGTGTGTGTTACTGTGAGTGCGTGAGGAAGACTGATTCCTCGCGCTCTCCTCCCTAAACGGGGATTTGCTGCGGCATTCTCGGGCCCAGTGTCCCTTACCACCGCCGCAACGCTTACAAGTGTTACCGTACTTAGCTGTATGGGGCTGGCCTCTAGCTTCTTTCGTCGGAGTGTATATATTCTTCGGTTGGCGGCGTTGGACGAGGCATTCGTCGTCGCTGTGGGATCTTGTTTTGTGTAGCTGGCACCACTTCCTGGCCGAAGACTGGGTTTGGACATTACCAATTTCCATCTGTTTGGGCGTCTCTCGGGGTGTGTGATACTCCGGTTTGCGCGGGGTGGGTGCGGAACTCTGGTTGCTCATTAATCTTCTATTTTCCATGTAGGTTTGCTCTTCCTTGGCATGGAATTCTAAGGCCCGTGTGAGAGCGTCGGGGTATGCAGTCATAAAACGTCTGTTGCTGACGGAGTCCTTGACGGCTCTACGGATGTCATCGTCCGTTATGCCTGCGAGAAACTGATTAATGAGTTTAATTGATCGGTAATCTGTAGGGTCTGTTCGTGCTCCTCTGTAAGGTTCGGGGATCTGTAGATTGGATCTCCACGGTTCGTCTTCTTCTAAGTAGGCGTCTTCCCAAAGTTGATGTAGCCTGATGTGGAAGGTACANGGTTGACCGGTCGAAGTAAAACTTGCACTTCTTCCCAGACATGGAGCGCCGGTGGTCGGCTTCCTTTGCCGTTTGGTCCAAATCGCGCCAGTGGGACAGAACTTGGGATCGTAGAGGATGGCCAAAGACTCATTATGCAGGTGAGAGGCCATCTTCTCGGGGATTGTTGCGGAGTTCTAATAGAACGGCGTGGAAGGAGTCACTCTCAATCTTGCCCTCGTATTTGGCAAACAGATGTTTAAGAATTTTCACCGTCACTTCGGCATGGCCATTGCTCTGGGGTTTGTGGGTGTAGAAAACCCGTATCACGTGGAAGACCACACCAAAATATAAGTTAATTGAAATATTTATATATGTTCCCCCATTTCGTACCCTAATGCACGTCATGTCGTTGTAGTATACCGTTAAATAAAGAAGAATATCAAAAACGCGTGTAAAATCACCTTCCACGGGGTCGACGGATACAAGGTTTCAAATTTTGTGGTTCTTGCTTGGCTTGATCGGTGGTTATGTCGGTTGTTCAATCCCCCGCGGCCAGCGCCGGGCGTAACAAAGAGGCCACCGATCCCTGTGGCAGCAAGGACGGGGAAGATCTTGGGCACGAAAGGCATCCGGCTGGACAGGTTGCCTCCTTGCCTCAGAAGAAACCTATTAAACCAGGATTACAATAAGGACGGGTCACCAAGAAAAGAAAGAAAAAAGAAGACCTCATGGGATCACCCCACAACTTAGATTTAGTCGTCCGGAGTCAGACCGAGTTGAAGGGTCTTATCCACAATTTTACGAGCGTGTGCGAAAGAATAGGTAACAATGATTGTTTTGCAGCCGAGGATACGGAGGAATTCGACGATTGGGCCATGGATAACATATCCCAAGCCGCTGATTTCTTTGATCAAGTGAGCCCATGGATTCTCCACCTTCAGCTCAAGCCCACGGAAGCGGCCACGAATCCCAATGTGAAGACCGATAATAGTGTAGTGATACTGATTCGTGGCTGACCAATACCAATGATGAATATCAAGTGCTTTGATATCTAGAAAGGATTCAACTCGGCCTCGAACTAAGGAGTGGGTTGTAGATGTCGGGTAATTTGCCTAAGTCCCGGGAGGAAGAGAATTAGCACAAGTGTGGATGCTTGGTACTTTATTTCTTGTTGAGTATTTATACAGGGAGACACAACTATACAGTCTACTCGGGTTGAGAGTCCAGTAGCTACTTATTTTATCTTCATGGATGAGTTCACCAAGACATCCCCTTGGTGCTTTTTTATGCATTGGGGTGATGACAGATAAATGGGTTACACAGTCTGACATCTTCGCATTGCTGTTTTGTTACATGACAGGTTGACAGGTCCTCGGCTTCCAGCCTACTTGGCTTGACGTCTTTGCACACTGCACTCATCAATCTTCGTTGGTGGGATTGGCATGCTTGGCCTTGACATCTTTGCAACGCTTTTTTGCTTCTAACATTAATCCTCGTTCCATAGTTGTAGCTCTGATGAATATTGGCTCTTCTCCTACAGTGGTCTATCGCAACTCAGCACTATATGGCTGAATGCTGTTTCACTACAGTTACCCTCTTCTGACGAAAGGCGCTGTGTCCTTGCAGCATTATTCCTTCAGATAGAGTGGAGTGGGTTTTCTGGGGTTGGGGTATTCCGGCGGCAGAGATTGGCTGTGCGGCGGCAGATCGTGTAGTTCTTGGTGCTGTAGATCGTTAATCCAACGCAGAGGCCTATCAATGTGGCTAACGTGAATCCCACATGGGCGGCGTGGGACCATGACGTGGACTTGGGGATTTGTTGTGCGGTGGCAATCAACTCCGACATGGGTAGAGGTTGGGGTATATCGGGTTGGTTCAACTGGAGTAGAGCTTCTTGGAGTTCTTCGGTATGGATGTGGTGGTGAGGGTGGTTGTGGTTGAGGAGTTTGACTAGGTCGAGGGAGGGGATTTTGGGGGGTTGGGTTACCACCATCTTGGTTCCCAGCCAGTTGGATCGGGCTGCGGGTATGTAGTGCTCTTTCGTGTTGAATGAGCAACCTTCTCTCAGGTGTAGTGGGGTGGCTCCAGGCGTGTATCGGACGTCGGTGGTGCCATTGGAACACGTGATTCGAGCCTCTTCTGGTTGGCGGATGAATACCATAAACGATTGAGGTCCTACTTGGTGTAGTTCCAGGTTTTGGGTTCTGGGTTGGAGTTCAAAGAGACATCGCTGCTGGATGGGGATGGTCTCACCTCGAAATAGAGCAAAAAGGCATGTAATGGCAGATGTCTTAGTTAATACACGCACATGGGGGCAAAGATAGAGTTGCCTGATGNTTGGTGGGATTGGCATGCTTGGCCTTGACATCTTTGCAACGCTTTTTTGCTTCTAACATTAATCCTCGTTCCATAGTTGTTGCTCTGATGAATATTGGCTCTTCTCCTACAGTGGTCTATCGCAACTCAGCACTATACGGCTGAATGCTGTTTCAATACAATAGTCCTCAAGAAGAGATTGCTTCTTGGGTTAAAGACTCGGCCACGGACCCGCATTTGACGAAGATCAACACCAAAGAAAAAGTTAAATTGCTATTGAAAGTTCAAGACGATTCATCCAATGGAAAAGAAGTTCAAAACAAAGAGATCACTCTAGAAGCAAAGAATGCAAATGCTGAAGACCAACCCAAAGATGGAACCAAGTTCAAGGTTCACGATGGTGAAGAAGAACCAGTCACCCACCAAGAACAATTCCGGTCAGAAGGAAAACCTACTGGTAAATCCGATAACAACGAGCAAGCAGAACGTGATAGCGTCAACTATCGTAGAAGAAAACACCAAAACTATGGAGGAACTCATCAATCACTTTTCGTCGTGGTCGGGGTTGACCGGAGCAGTGGCTTGGATTCTTCGCGTGAGAGCACAACTGCTCTCCAGGACCCGAAAGGAGCACACAGACCCCGGGCCCAAGTATCTTACACCAATGGAAATTCAAAACGCCGAAGAGTTAATTGTCAAACACTTCCAACAGGATGTAATGGAGGACGGCAAAATTAAGGTCAAGAACCAATCGAAATTGTGTCCTTTCGTCGAAAACGGGTTAACTCGGGTGGGAGGCCGACTACGGCGATCAACACTCCTATACCCATCAAAGCACCCAATGCTGGTACGTAAGAACTCAAGGGTATCCGAGTAGATTGTCAGCCACTTCCACATAAAGGGCCTGCACATGGGTTGTGAATATACTCTCTATCAGGTCTGCGAGCGATTCTGGGTTGTGGGTGGCAACAATGTCGTTAAAAGAATCGTCAAATCTTGTATCAGTTGCAGGAAACGGGAGGCTAGACCAGAATCTCAATTGATGTCCGATCTAACCGCCAATCGAATCACACCCGAGGAACCACCGTTCACCTATTCTGGAGTTGATTATTTTGGCCCATTTTTAGTTAAACAAGGAAGGGCCCAAGTTAAACGATATGGGGTGATCTTTACGTGCCTAAACTCTCGCGCTCCTCATCTGGAAATAGCTCACACCCTCAACGCCGACTCCTGCATCAACGCCATCATTCGTTTCACCGGCCGGCGAGGAGCCATCCGCGAGCTCAGATGAGACAACGGGCGAAACTACGTAGGTGCCGAAAAGGAACTTCGAGAGGCCGTCAAAACATGAAATCAGGATAGGATTAGTGGGGCAGCCCTCAACCTCGGCATCAAGTGGATTTTCAACACTCCGTACGCTTCCAACCACGGAGGGGTATGGGAAAGACAAATTCGAACTGTCAGGAAAGTATTGTTGACCTACTGAAAGGGCAGGCCTTACACGACGAATCTCTGTCAACCTTCTTCTGCGAAGCAGAGACAGCCCTTGAAATACATGTTTTGTTCTGTTTTTCATGTTTTTCTTTCTATATCTTTTTCTTGGTCCCCTCTTTTCCCATGAATTCGAACCGATGTGATTTCTTACAAGCCTTTCAATTTCATTTGTATTTCTTCCAACTCACATTATTGTGTTGCGGCT
>NC_081451.1:4467522-4481479 GCF_007210705.1 Tigriopus californicus
GCCAGTCGGGGGCGGGGAAGTTTGGGTCCTCCTCTAGCCCTGGTGCGGAGATCGAGTCAGGGATGGGGACGCAATTGGCTGACACTATGCCTTCTAGTTCTGCTCGTACCTCATTGATTTCCGCATCTGACGGGCCTGGGTAGGGTAAGTCCGGTAGTGGGGCCGGGTTGGTTGGGAACATGTCATCTGTCCACAGGTCCTCGAGATGGTAGAACGGCTCTGGACTGGCTTCAGAGGTGTCGCTGGATTCGGAATCCGTCCTTCTGCCTTCGTCTGGGTCCGGGGTCCTGCCGGGCTCGTCTACCAGGAAGGCGGTGACGGGGAATGTCTCGAGCCGTAGGCGGGCTATGGGCTCGTGTTTTAGGGCAATTTCCATATAGTCTCCTTTGTTTCGGAGCTGGATAACCACTGGCCGTCGTCCTCCCGTCGTGGGTTCTCCTATGGTCCCAATAGTGGTGTTCCAGTGGACCTCTAACTTGGGAGGGGCTTTGAAACGGATGGCTCTGTTCCGGGGTACCACCACATTCAGGGCGGTTGGGATGTACACGTCGGTGTGGGGGGTAAGAAGATGAATCCCTCCGTATTGGAATCATTGGCGAAGATGTCCACTAATCTGGGTCCGGCGGAATGGGGAAATCTCCGTTGGTTATGGTCCAGGTAGAATGTGAACTCGTCAACTGGGCGGGTTCTGAAGTGAATATTGATATTAAAGACATGCCTACTCTAGTTTTACGATGGATGTTATAGTTATAGAAGTTGGTTAGTGGTGATATTGTAAGGGGTGGGACAGGGTCGCTCCATGTATTTTCGGTGTTGCCTGAACCTTCACATCTGGTGCCACGGTCTTCTGCTGCTGGGGTGGCGTTTTCCGTCCTTGTTGCTGGGCCGCTTGGTAGCATATCCGAGAACACTTGATGATGCACTAGGTGTTGGGCAATGACGCGGTTCTTCGGCCAATGCTGGACTTGGTGGGTGAGGTTTATCAGATACACATGGAGGTGTCTGGTGTAGTGGGGATCAATGATGCCTCTTACCGCGGTGATACCTTGGGCTGCTTGCGAGATTTGGGGGGCTAGTTGGAGGTAGAGGCCGGGAACTACTCTTATCCGTATTGCTGTAGTTATTCGGGTGGGAATTCCAGGCGGTAGGGTGATCACTTCACTGCCTGGGTGATGGTTTCTGGGCACAAAGATGTCCACTCCTGTGCTTCGGGTGTAAGGTCTTTCTGGACATTGGTCGTTCAGTGAATCCATGAGGAATTGGATCTCTCCTGTGCTTGGTGTGTGGGTGCTGTTAAGCGAAGTAAACATTGATTAATAATATCTAAAACCTATTTGATAGTGACCAGTAGTGGCTAGAGAAAATGGTAAGAGAACAATGGAACAATATACAAAAAAGGGGTGCAAAAGGTGTATCCCCTCTGTGAAAAAAGTTGGTCCTCCAGCTCAGAAATTCGAAACGTGGAAGGTAGCTTCGGCCATTGTACTGGCGAAGTCATTGGCTGCAACCATTTTCTTGTGATTGGGTTTGGTAGGGGAGAGACTGTCGTTCAGAATGCTGGTCTTTTTTTTGGGTGCTATTTGTGGTTTGGGTGCGGTGTTCACATGGGGCATAAGGATGCTATCGTCGTCAACGGGGCTGGCGTCGTCCATAGGAGGATGGATAGGCCGCTGCTCGTGGTCATTCACAGGGTTTGGAGCAGGGTTNCGGCATCAAGTGGATTTTCAACACTCCGTACGCTTCCAACCACGGAGGGGTATGGGAAAGACAAATTCGAACTGTCAGGAAAGTATTGTTGATCTACTGAAAGGGCAGGCCTTACACGACGAATCTCTGTCAACCTTCTTCTGCGAAGCAGAGACAGCCCTTGAAATACATGTTTTGTTCTGTTTTTCATGTTTTTCTTTCTATATCTTTTTCTTGGTCCCCTCTTTTCCCATGAATTCGAACCGATGTGATTTCTTACAAGCCTTTCAATTTCATTTGTATTTCTTCCAACTCACATTATTGTGTTGCGGCTTGGCCTCTGCAACATTATGGACTATCTATGTCTTCTTTAATTTGCCCAGGTCCTGGTGAAAACAACCTTTTGCTTACCCAGAACCTGAGGAATTACATGCTCATGAAATTGTTGATATATTAAGATGTTAACTCAAAGATCAGATCCCGACATTATCCAGTCATGATCAAAGTCTTCTTCAAATAAATCTATCTATCTACGTAATTGCTTTTTTGATTTCTAGCTCAGATCAAAAACTTAAATCCCAAAATAACTTTGCTGCACACTTAATAGCAATTGAAACCAAATGAGTATTGGATGTATCATTGCACCACCATTGAGTTAGCTCCCAAAAAAATCTCAAATTGACAGATACTTGACATAAATTTCAAAAAGACGAAAGTAACATCTTGCTTTATTTAACTTTGATTCAAGAACTTCAACCTTTCGTCAACAAAGACTACTGTTGATGGTTGATGGAATCCCTATAACCATTATAAAATTTGTTCCCTCCATCCTTGCCATGCATTTGGTTAAGATCAAAAATAACATTATTGTTCGATGCAGTGAATACCTCCGTAGTACATGTTCTGTTGTGTTGCTCGAGGATTACAGATATTCAACATTTTTTTTTCTTTTCCGACTCTTTAAGCGATGCTTGGGAAAGATTTCCCAGCACGTCATGTCATGTTTGATAAAAACTTTGGTCTGAAAACGAGTTTGAATTTGCCGCTTTAAGGTATCTCTGAACGTATGGTTGGTCAGGTATCGATTGCAAAATTCGATCAAGATCATGCTTGAAATTTACTAAAGGTTCGTCTAAATTGTAGAGTTGTCCAAGAGCTACGGGCTAAAGGTTGAACAGAACAGGGCCACTGTTCAAGACAAAACCAGCCTTGTAAGATCCTTTAAGATGTCAATGTCCATAGAATTCCTTCGAAGTTGAATGGTACAGCTAATGCTCCATCGCTCAATGTGTGTGCAGCTCCTGGATTGTGACAAAGGCCATGGAGGTATTTGAATATGAAAATAATTATACATTGACCGTATCTTTGGTGAGCACTGTATAACTCAAAGGACTGGAGCCGATCCTTTAAAATTGAAGGAATGACTTATTTATTTCTGGTCGCAGGAACGCGAGATATACAGTTTTGAATTTGTATGGTTCCTATTGATCGACCTTACGACTTATTATATTCCACCTCACATGAAGATATGTTTCACAATGTTTTTGTTGTTTCTTTGGATTCACATTTGTTACTATTGAGTTGATACGTCCCAGGTCTTAATTATACTTTTCGCTTTATCTTTATTTTCTTTCTCCCTGATGTACACAGGCAGTCTCTCCCAAATTTCAACAATTCTGGTAATAATTGACTTCTTGGTTCCTTGGGGAGGATAGGCTCTTGACGATCTTTGGCGCGTGTTCTTTTCTCCCACATGACCCTCCATTTGTCCGGTTGTAAGTGGATGGTTTAACCAGTCGTTTCCACAATGCCAAGCCAGCAGAGCTATCACACGCATTGCAATAACGTCTCTAGAAACCTGGTCTGTTTTCTGTAGATTTATGCGGCTCATACCCGAAATATTTCGCGTGAAGCTCCTCGGCACCTTTTCACTCTTGTTCAGACTTGCTGTGGTCATTGGAGCCCAAATGGTGGAGGAATGCGGTTGAACAATTGATTTATATAAAGTTTTCATAGTGCATGGGTCTCAGGATTTGAAAATGCGGTCAATCACCTTCTGCCAGCACTCTCTAACGTGGTGGAGAAAAATCTCAATCAGGAGCAGGAGGGATCAGACACGGCTCTCCGTTTGAATTTCGCTCGCTTTTTCGAGACGTGGGTCCGCGTAAGATGTCTCGAAGACGTAAAGCCTAATGATATGGTTGTTTTAAATCATAGCATCAGTCTTGATGACAGTATACTGGAAATTTACTTATCTTGAAGATTGGATAATTAACTTGCTATAAGAGGGCCAAAAAGATTTTCAATGTTATGTCTGTCATAATCAATTTGATTGTCAAGTACACGATTCCTTGAAATACGTCGTTTTAAGGGAATGCACCCGCCTCAAATAACAAATCTATATTCCCATCCAAGATATTATTGGTCATTTTAAGCCAAGTGGTTTTTATTATTAGGTAATAAAGTAAAAAAGCTCGTGTTTTGATGGTTTTGGCAAGGTTATGGTCTATTACTATTATCTTACGATAATTTAACTTGTAACTCTTAGTAATCTGTGGGATCATGATGTTCTCCAGTTTGAGTCGACCATTACTCAAAAGTGATTTTGCTCTGTAATAAGACCAATCAGAAAGGTCGGTCAACCAAATATTCAAAGCACTACGATTGCATAACTCAAATTTATCCGTGTTTTTATTTCAGATACTCCTACCAGTAACGGCGATAATTTGAAGCAATGTCTTTGCCGAATGACATCAATTCGACGGTTTCCGGGCCAGATTTGTGGTCCTCAAATTATTGGTTGCCTTTGAAAACCCAATCCGACCAATCCAAAAGCAAAGTCTCCCATTGGCATTTGGGTTGATGGACTGAACACCGAAATTGAGGAAAATCTGAAGAACTAAACAAGATTTCTTGACACTACTTAGAACATCTAACCTTTTCAATGCTTTTATGAATTACACCAAAAATTCGATCGCTCACATTCTACTTTTGATATTGCAGCTAGTAGTTAGAAGTCTCACCCACACCAACGCAGCCAATTAGACTACACAAATGCTCGAGCTTGTAAACCGAGGTCTGCATCAAACTCCCGAAAAAGGGGTTTTCTTTTCGAAATAATTTAATCTAAGCTTTTGCGGTCATTGCATTGACTTTACCGGAATATTGACAAGGGTGCAAGGGTCTACAATCAACATTTTGTAAGCGGGTGAAAGCCTTGCAGTTCCCTTGAAGCAAGACTGGTCTCAGATCATTGCAATTACGCTTGTGCTTATAATATATGCTGGTTTCAACTTTCAGCTCAATCGAAGGACTGGGTCGAAAACTATGCCCTCTCAATACACATTAGGTACAAGGACACAGAATGAATGATTTTGCCCTCTCTTGGTAGGCAACTAGATGCATATGATACAGCCGTTCAATTGAGGTGAAAATTGATGTATGTAGTTGTAGTGTACTGGGATTAGTCTCAAATAAAATCTAAAACAAACTTCCATCCATCACATTGCGCAAATAACTTGCATATCCCAGATCTATCTGCAACTTTTGCAATCTTATTTCAATATTTGACATTTTTCTACATTCTTTTTGGGGGAAAATCGCAAGCTTCGAATTTTTCTTACTTTGTTTTCTAGAAATCTTTTTGACCTTGAAAGTACATGAAAGGACAAACTAAAGGATAATATAAATTTTGAATATTCTTCACCCATTTGGGCTCCAATGAGTTCAGCAGGTTTGCAAAAGGTCCAACAAGTCCAAAGATGTTTCACTAAGAACATCACAGGAATGACAGAGCTCTCGTATTGGGAGATACAGGGACAGCTACCCTTGGACGTCACACTCCCTTTTCTGCTTAACAGAGGAAGGACGATTTCTGCTAAACTCTGGGTGCTCCAAGTTCTTACCTTGTGTGGCGCTTGAACATTGCTCCTTGCGGTGGATTACTCTCGCTCGTACTTGATTTACTTTATTTGCAGTTCCCCACATGAAATACATTCTTCTTTAAGGAAAGCTATAGTCACTACACTTTACCTTGCATGCGTCTTATGTGCTTTAAAAGTTCAATGTTACATGGAAACAATGAGCCTGATAATGTCTGGCATTGAAATGTAATGCTTATCAAAGGTAATAGTTTTAACTATTTTTGAAACAGTGACCACATTCCCAAAGGAATGTGAAGTAAACTCTTGGCTATAGTCAGCTTCAATGTCCCTTTTTCAGTGACTGAAGGAAATTTTACCGTTTGCTACTAAAGAAATCAACCAAAGTATTGATTTCTTTCAGATAGATGTACGATACCTAATGATATGTTAAATCATACAATATTGTCGATGGCATTTCTCTTGGTTTACTACCATTTTTGTAAATGTTATGTCTACTTTCCCAAGAACATGGAAATGAATTAAGGGAATTTGCTCTGAAATGCTATTTTGTCGCCAACACTTTATTTCAGCTACTATTTAGATCTATTTGATGACAATTTCGCAGCCTTTCTCTCAGAGGCATTTGTGGAAATTTCGCCTTTCTTTGTCTTGCTTCTCTTCGAGGCCTTGTGAATTGCATTGTTACGCTCTCCAACATAGTTCTTCATACAGCAATTAAAGAACTTAAAGGCATATCGTTTAAATTTAAGCCTATAGCAGACTACACAAATGAAGCATACGTTATCAAGAACCTCATTTCCACCGGTTATTTCACTAAAAGCTTCACTTGCACATTCAACAAATACTTCTCGGGGTAATGCACTTGCCATTAAAGTCTCCAAAGACTCATCATAGTTCCGTATTTGGTCAAAAAAATTTCATTAAAAAGCACGACAAAAAAAAAAACCAATCGAATAGGGGTGGAAAGACCTCCCCTGGAAACCTGAAGCGATAATTCTTCTTTTCGTAGCAGCCCGTCTTCGGCATCACCAACATCAAATGAGAGGAGTGGGACCTCATCTGAATATACACAAAGCGATTTGCAGCCAAGACACGGCAGAATCGTTTTTAAGGATGTGGCAATTTAGCCCCAAACATGATATATGATATTTTTGGAGGAATCTTCTTGACTTATCCATTCAATTTCCTGATAATTGAGATGGTCCAACAGAATTGCGGTATCTACATTCATTAGATCCTTGCGATCTTCGGTGAGGTCCATAAATACGCCACGTACCTCCGCAAGACATAAGTTCGAGTACTGCAGTAAGGTTTGGGCAAGGATGATTTTTTCGGATTCAAAATCTGTTAATAAAAAAACTAGCAACTTATTTCTTGGCAGAAAGTTAGTCAATTTCTTGAAGGACCACCACATCAGCGTAATTTCCGCCCACTCAAGTGATCATCACACAAAGTATCGTCTTGGATATACTCGTACTGCCACGGTCGATACAGAAAATCTTCCCTGATGAGAATTCAACACTTCCGCTGGTGTAAATTTCATCTATCATGAGATTGGCATGAAGTTCTTGGTGGTTAAGCCTTTTAATCAGCTCAAAAAGGTAACAAATGATCACGTCGTCAAGGTTCCTCTCCAAGGGCAAAATATTCAGATATTTAGATGGGAAAAGCACAATAAACGGATGCACAGAAGTTCACGATTCACAGCGGGGCCTTGCTTGTACCATTGGACGGCAAGTGAGCGAAGGCCTTTGTTGTACCTTTGACCACGGGGAGAAACTAATGATAGGCCCATTTGATGGACCAAGAAGCACAATTGGTTTTGCGTTGTCTCACCATCTGAAATTTCGATCAGTTTCTCGAGTTCTTTTAACCACCAACTAATTTGATTTTCCCATGAAGCGGGGAGTCCTTTTGAGACTTCATAAATGCCAAAATCTTCGATAAGGCCGTCACCGAGTTGATTTGCTCCTCTTCCCCCAAAACACATTCACTTCTTCGTTGGAAATCATTGCTCCATGAACAGCCATATTGAAACGAAGATCAGGGTATATCGTCAAGCTGAAGTCGAGGCGAGGAATCATGTTGTTCTTTAATGTAATTCCAAGAACAATGATATCCTCTTCATGATCGATCTTGGAAATTCCGGAGGGCCACAAAAACTTTGAGCTTCAGGTGTTCGAGGTTCGAAATGACGTCAGCGTGCAGAAAAGCCTCATTTGTGGTATCTTGGCGAATCTCTTGGGCTCTAAATCGCCTCTCAGATGTGGCAGGTAGGGATCTCAGGGTCGGTTCCGGTCGGCTCATATATTGGGGGCATGGGGCAAAATAGTGGGCTGGGTTGTCTCTTTCAACACTCGGTGCTTGAGATTCGACAATTCACGGTTTTCTTTGCGAATTTCAGTTTGATCTCGACTCTCTTTAATAAACGAATCTTTGTAAAAATGAAGGCTGCAGTTGGCGACTAAGAGGAATCACGGGAGCAAAATTTGACCCAAATGGATCGAAGTTCTGGGTTGGTGGGAAATTTGTGCAACGACACCCCATGAGGAACCTTTCCACCTGGATTGGTCTTTGCTCTGTATCCCGTTTGGCGCATCGGGGCCGAACATTTGTTCACCATTTCGCCGATAAATGCCGGGTTGCCAGCGATCCGAGCACGCATTTCCAGAGGTGATTGTTCAGAGTATTTGTAGTCCTAACAGTAAATATGAGTAACCTTTCAAGCCCAAAAGCTCCCACCTTTCACTAACGCCATTTTTAAAATCATTTTCGAGTAGCGCCGCTTAACTGCCATTGTTGATCAATTCAAAAGTCGGCCTCTCGGCGTGAAGGCGGGAAAAAATTTGAAAAGGAGTGCGCCGTCTGCGTCAACTAAGCTGTCCCCGCGAGGGACTAAAAACGCCGGGACTAAAAAAGTCGGGACTGTTCAGAAAAGGTTCGAAAGGTATCTGATAGTGTACATTTTCAAAAGCACTTAATGTCCCGCGCGACCTAGGTTGAGGGTCACATCCCAACGTCCCTGCTTCATGAATGGCACTCATTGTTTGTGGGCTGTTTGGAAATAACTAAAGAATTAGGTCTACCAGCCTTAACTTCAAAGTATTTCAAGATGTCAATCTGCTCCATACTTCGATTTGTGTGTTGGTGAAAATGGTGTAAATTTACCTGATCGGCTCTGTAATAGAATCCAACTTACCAACTGAGCTTTACATCTAGATAAAGATTAGAAAATAAATGTATTACATTACAACATCATAGAACAGCTTTTAAAGGTAGACACACACATAAATGATCAATCATTTTGTTAGATTAATGTAATAGCGTCTTACCAAAGAGCCATGAAAAACCAAACCCAATTGAATGTATAAATGGCGATTCCCATTTATTCGCCCACTCACGAACCCTACACGTGCACAACAACCAAGGGATAACGAAGGTAGTCACTCACACCTTGGCGCAAAATTCTTGAGCGATAAGAACTCCAAAAGACAAGAGCAAAATAGTCCGCGTCTGATCTTAGCAAGCTCCAAAGCAGAGATGGGAACACGGAAAGATTGCTTTGCCTAAAGATTCTGAAACTGTCATTAGTTTTGTCGATGAAAAGGCGGTTCAGCATAGATAGATGCATGTCATTAGTTTTGTCGATGAAAAGGCGGTTCAGCATAGATAGATGCATAGCACTGAAAATCATTTTCGCAAAAACAACAAATCGTAGGCACGAAATAGTCTTTAATTAAACTGTTGGACGTTAATTATACAATTCTGAAGGATTTAAGTCATCTCCATTCTCATCAACTGCTTCATAGAGTGGCTCGTATCCCAACAACTTTCAACAACACTCTATTCATCACTTGTCAATTTAAGGGTACTTTCTTTCTGTAGATGTGTTACGAAAGTGACACAACCCATCCTTTGGGTAAATAGTCCTTGACGGACACCTTTGTTTCGTTGCATGTAGATGACACTAATCAAGTGCTACTATTCGTTTCAGGTGAGGATGATGACATTGCAAATCGGATATTTCATTTTGGGATGAACATCTCACGATATAGCGAAGAAATTGCCAGATATGTTTAAGTTTCAAGTAAATTCAAAAAGAGTTTCTTTTTATTTGAATCACACCATTACTTTTTCTAGGACAAAGATTCATTGTTTATGCGAAAAAAATTGATCCGTTGCTCACGAAGTGAAACCTGTAACAAATGCCACCCGATTGAGAGAAAACCTAATTTGAAACATTGCCAAAGATACCAGGTCTGATACTACTGTAGGAAAACTAACTATGGATGGGTTTCACGGTCGTTTGCAATCAGCTTGGGAGCAACGCTTCAAGTACCCGCTGATATGATCTAATTGTGCTACCTAAAGATAAGAATAACGAAGAGGGAAATGTATTCAAATGTAGCTGCCCAGCCTATTTCTCAAACCCAACCTTCTCCCATGATTTGCCTCCAGTAGCGGGATTTTTACGGTTGGAGAGGATGGTCCAAGATCTTGTGAACTTGGTCCGTCAAAAGAGAAGTCCGTATATTTGAACGTGCATAGTCGGATTTCTAAAAAAGACATCACAAAAGTTGAGATCTTAGAGGAACTAGCCGTTGAGAGAGAGATTTCATTCATCTCTATAACAGAAACCTGGCTTCGGCCAGGGGTCTTAGATGAAGAACTAACCATAGTTGGTTTCAACTTAGTTCATTGCGATAGTGCACGTCCTGACAATCCCGTTTTCCGACGTGGGGGCGCATTAGAAACCGGTATATGTTAGGAATGATCTGCACGTCAATCATATGGGTACAAATGTCGAATGGACAAGTAAGGGTCTTAGTTCCAAGATGTTGATCTGTCCAATGTAAAAGTGTATAGGCCCCCTATTGTTTTTATCAGCTTTCAATTCACCAAAAATGATTTAGAGCAGGCAGTTTGCTGAATGGTTTTCTTTGTAGAAAACTTCAATTTTCCGGCTAGCCTTGTAGAGTGGGAGGCTATTCCTCATGGGTATACTCCGTACATTCCCATCTCGAAATCGGCATCTCAGTCGTTCGAAAAGCTGGAAGAACTTGCAATCTTTTGCATTTTCTCCCAGCATGTTGGTGTAACCACCAGAGAAAATAACGTTCTGGACTTGATCTGCTCCAATGACCCTGATCTGATCCAGTACGTCCATGGTATACCTAGCAATCTGTCAGATCATCATGTTCTTGAGATTGTGTCGACCATTACTTAAAAGCCGGCGTGCTCTAGAGTAAAACCGGCCAAAAAGGTTGGTCTGACTAAGTTCAAGTTCAAAGATGAACATTGGCCGTTGATTATGGAAAGGCTATGAGAGCTTAATCTTATTTCAAAGCTGAAAAAGGAATCGTCCATAGATGCAGCCTTAGACAATGTAATTCTAGTTTTTGAAGAAATTTGCTCTAACTTTGCAATACCTGAATGTGTTCCGAAATGTGAGAGACGTACGAAAATTCCAAAATGTAGGCATGGATCGGCGGAAAGTTGCGCCGTTTCCCGCCCTGGTTTGAATCTGTGAATTTGCCGGTTTGACGTTCGGAAAAGGAGCAGGACAGGAAGAGAGAGAAAGAAGAAGCCAGAAAATAGAAAGTGGTCTAAGAAAGGATACAAAAACGTTGAGAATAAAAATACATCGATAAAAACCTAATACAGTCAAATTGCTGAGGGATGAAAGTCCCCACCAGGGAAGACTTTGTTCAAAAAGAGTTGTAAGCTGGCATATAAGCTTAAGATCAATTCGAATCCAGTATTTGTGGCTAGTCTCCAAAGAAAGTTGAAAAGAAAAGAAAAGAAAGAAAATTTGTCTAAGTAGTTGGCGTTTTGCATCATCTGAACTTTGAGTATTGTGGAAGTACTATGGCGAGTTAACACGACGAGTTCACCGAAGAGAATGAGGTGGCATGCTGGTCAGCTCGAACAGCTTGGACAGCCACCACAGTACTGTTGATGTTTCGGCTCTTGAAGAATGTGTCCAAGGATTTTGTATAGCTTGGAAGGAAAGTTGGATGGCCTTAACCACCAAGGTGCTTCTCATCTCTAGGATCGTCTACCTCCTTTTGTCATTGCAAAAGGTGGGAGGCAAATGGAACAATTTGGTGAAAAGTCCAATGAGAGCTATTGGGCCGAATTTAAATAGACTTGTTCAAGATATGTCTTCAAGGAAATAAAAGACCATTAACTTATCTCATGTTTAAATTCAAGCTATATTTTCTACGCCAACATAATCTTTATTCCACTAATGCATTTAAAATTATAATTATTGCTTTTTGTGACACAGAGTATTGTTCTTCTTGTAACTAAAGGGTTTGTGTTATGTGGGCCTGGATGTCATTGTCTTTTCCTATGACTACATAAACGTTACTACTTCCTAAGCAAATACGTTCTGAATTCCTCATTTACGTATTTGGTAGAAAAACGTAGCGAAGGTTTTAGTATAGGCTGGATTGTTTCGATGTTAAGCAATGCTACAGCCAAAATAAAATTGATCCAAAGGTAAGGTTGATGACCAAGGTTATGTAATTTTTGGTCAATTCTTGGCCAGGCAGCTCACCAACTGAATGGTAAATTGTTGAAGAGACCACTATGACTTGAATCTCAATCCATGTATGGAGAACAATGACAATGAAACTGGCTGGATGCGGGTGTAACTAGAGAAGAGAGACATGGCATTCATTTTGGCCGCACTTAGGGAGGAGACGTGGTGTAGTGGTTAGCGCAGTTTCCTAACAAGAGAGAGGTCCCCGGTTCGATTCTCCTCCCCGACCTTTCTCAAGGAAACTTTTAGAGGCTAACCACGCCCACAGACGGAGAACCAATCTGATACGGACTATGACACTGCCTATCGGAACTTTATACGGATAATGTGATGGCTAGCTTCGCTGGCCGGGCGAGGTTACCCCTCCGACCCTAGCACCCCAAATACAAAAAAAAAATTACAACGCAAGCTGGTGCAAAATGTAACCAGAGGCAGGAGCTCGTTATTTCATTACCCTTATATAATTGGGTTATCCCTGCCTGAGGCATGCAAGACGGCATAATATTAAAGTAGTAGCTTCAGAAAGGCATAAGACACTTTTAGCGTTCACGAGAACCAGTAATGTCTTTTCTAATTTTAGTAGTTGATAAACATTTTGTTTGTTTCTATTGCAAATATCATTTTTCTTTCTTTCGAGCTAAGAGCTAACAATTTCGTAGTTTCGTGCAAAAACATTGTGGGAGATAGTCTGATACCAAAATTTTGCCCAATCGATGTCTGAAGACTTTTTTCTGCCGCTTAAGAAATAACCGTTCTTTGGAACTGGCCAATACTAGCGACGAGTATTGCAATTCCATTTTTTATTTTGCAAAGAAATTCGTTAGAACAAAATCCTTCTTCTGCCGAAATGAAAAGGCATTGAGCTCATCATTCCTGGTGTACTTTCGGCGAATTGGAGACCAGTTTGTCTTTTCTTATGAAAATAAGGACTGGAAACACGAGATAGAAGCTTTGAATTTCTGCTTACAAGCAAAAGGACATCAGCTAATGAATCTACAGAACACCAAAGGAGACAATTTAAATGCCCTGAGGAGCTTGTTGAATGACAACAGAGGTATAACAGAAAAGGCGTTTCGATCAGATTTCCCGTTGATTACAAAATAATTCAGTTCTCTTGACTTAAGGTGACAAAATGTGATTGAATGTTTAATTATATTTAAAGAACCAGCACAGTTACTTTTTGAGACGTTTTAAACGTTCTGAAATGCATATGCTTTATTTCCTTCCATAACATTCGCTTTTTTAGTAAACTGGAAAAGCAAAAGTAAATATTTGAAATTATCTTAAACGTGTGAAATTACACGTATTTAGGCTGAGATCACGCTTTTGCATAACTAGAGATCTTTCGTCATCAGTGGCTAATTGACGACAACTTCTATATTGACACAGGGTGTAACGGATATTCTAGTTGTGCGTACATTGCCATTTTCAAAGTTTAAAGTTTTGGATATTCAAGTTGATTATTTTGTCAAAAAATGTACCCTTCATAAGCCATTTTGATTACAGATTGAATGTCTATGACAGTTAAAACCTTTTTTTGTACCCTGACGCGAAAGTAAAACTCCTCGTCACAACCACAGATATCAAGGCAATGTCCACTAATTTCTTGTAGAATGCAAGCTTGACTGGTATCTGAATCATGAAAAGTAACCTGCCTCACGAAGGTTTGCACGTGGGATCTTTGTTTGTTTGATTGTGCATGTTTTAGATATCGAAAAAGGTATCTTTTGAAATTTAAAAACGTCGATGATTTCATATAACTTTAGCTCTCCCAGAGATCAGGTAAAAAGCAAAAATACAAAATCCCTAAATCTTAAATGTGTTTCTGAATGCTCTCAAC
>NC_081451.1:4481530-4494876 GCF_007210705.1 Tigriopus californicus
AACAAGGAACTGTTAGTTCCAATCCTGACATTGGTAACCGGCATGTACCGCCCAAGACCAAAGGCAAGCAGAGAAATGAGACTGAAAGAAAAAGTTTGAAAGAGTCCAATATGTAAAATAAAATTTACCATGTTTGGTCCCTACGGAAATGAATTAACAGTGAGCTGATAATCTCTACATAAATCTTTAAAGAAATTCTGGTCCGATATATTATTTTCATTGTTCGTTTTCACGGCATACTAAATTTAATCGAAGCCTGAATTACTCGAACTACTTCATTGGAAGTTTGCTGAATTGCGCACTCGCGCTGATCTTGGACTTGAGTAATTTCACGTTCGTTGTAATATTCATTTATTGGTTAACAATCAAACTTGATACAATATTTGGTCAATCGGAGGATTTCATTTGGCAGAATAGGATAGCCCTTAAATGTAGAGTGAATGTGGGATGCCTGTCAAAACTTTGTTAAATCAGAAATGGAAGATGCTTCCGGATCAAAGAGGACCTCCACGAGACTAATCGAATCTTTACTATTCCTCCTGTAAACCAATTTTGTGTTATCGGCATAGATGTTACTGGCATTAATACGACGCTTCTGAAGTGGAGCAATTAAGATAATGAAAAGTCGAGAACCTAATACCCATCCTTGCGAGAGACACGACTTTACATAATGTATTTTGCTAAAGGAACCTCTGACTTGAACCAATTCCTTCTTAACACGAATGAAACTTTTTAACCAATTGAGACCTGTGTCTTAAATTCCAATCTCATGAAGACTGGTCAACAAACGGCCATGATCTACTTTATCCATGGCCTTAAAAATCAAAATAGGCTAGGCAGGAAGGACTTAACGGGCTTCAAGGAGTTCCACGATTTTGAGCTTCATAGTCCTCTCAAATCTCTTTGCAATATTTTAAAGTGAGAGAGGTTGGTCTATATTTATGGGGAGCGACTTAAAAATGGAAAAAACGTGAAGTAACTTCATAGGCAAGGGAAACTTGCCCAGATCCAAGATGAGTCAAGTACGATAAATAGGTGCAAGAAAACCTGTGAGTATCTCAACAGAAGTTCGCCAGGGTCAGGAGAACTCTAACGTCTCAAATTGGTGATGGCCTCTAAAGCATCTTGATTTGTGATTGCAATATCATCTAACGCGCTCAACTTGGGTCTCGCCTCGTCAATCCCAACAAATCTGGGTAAATCTTTGTCGATTTATTTCGAAGATTTTGAAGCGACGACCTCTTTTTACCAACACATATTGATCAAACTTAATAATGTAAATCCGAGTTAAAATTTACTTCCGTGTATATTCTTCAGAGCTTACTTACTTAGCTATATTTCCCATGCCGGAAGAAATGTTGTTCGATATTTTGATGAATATGAATGACTGACTTGAAAGATGAGTCTTATGACTATTGGCATGTTGCAATAGTATGCCACTTGGTAAAGTAATTGCTTCACAACCAAGAACAGTTGTCAGGATATGCCAAATGAAGACTCTTGAACCAAATCTAATAAGTTGGTTTGTTGGGTCAAATCTTTTGACTTCTGGATTTAAGTTGATAAGTTGAGTGCCGTTATCAGGGTGTGAAACTGATTAAAAACCACCTTTGGCTGCTTGGTCGAAAATGTGTGCAGAGAGTGACAGTAATCCTTCAAGGTTCATTTTTGCCTCTGAACAAGGTGGCTTGGATGGGAAATCATTAAAAAACATTTTTGACCACGTGACAAAATAGAGGTAAAAAAGTGTCAGAAACTCCTTCGAAGTGGATTTTGCCATCTCTGATCGTGATTGTGGTGTGAATTAGGTGGTGGCCCGACCTCACAAAAGTACCATAACAATTTGTTCGCCCTTGAGGTCCAGGTTTGACGAGAGTCCCTATTGACCAATGTTCCAAAAACAATGGTCTTGGCCTGCTTTTTGATTTGTGTTTTTCTTTTTCAAAATTGCAACACACGTTGAGTTGAATGCTTGAAAAGATAATGCTGAAACATATCTAAATTCATTTTTGTATCAATCGTTCCTGTGTACTTTCGGCGAATTGGAGACCAGTTTGTCTTTTCTTATGAAAATAAGGACTTGGAAACACGAGATGAAGCTTTGAATTTCTGCTTACAAGCAAAAGGACATCAGCTAATGAATCTACAGAACACCAAAGGAGACAATTTAAATGCCCTGGGGAGCTTGTTGAAGGACAACAGAGGTATAACAGAAAAGGCGTTTCGATCAGATTTCCCGCTTGATTACAAAATAATTCAGTTCTCTTGACTTAAAGGTGACAAATGTGATTGAATTGTTTATTTTATATTTTAAGACCAGCACAGTTACTTTTTGAGACGTTTTAAACGTTCTGGAAATGCATATGCTTTATTTCCTTCCATAACATTCGCTTTTTTAGTAAACTGGAAAAGCAAAAGTAAATATTTGAAATGTATCTTAAACGTGTGAAATTACACGTATTTAGGCTGAGATCACGCTTTTGCATAACTAGAGATCTTTCGTCATCAGTGGCTAATTGACGACAACTTTATATTGACACAGGGTGTAACGGGATATTCTAGTTGTGCGTACATTGCCATTTTCAAAGTTAAAGTTTTGGATATTCAAGTTGATTATTTTGTCAAAAAATGTACCCTTCATAAGCCATTTTGATTACAGATTGAATGTCTATGACAGTTAAAACCTTTTTTTGTACCCTGGGCCGAAGGTAAAACTCCTCGTCACAACCACAGATATCAAGGCAATGTCCACTAATTTCTTGTAGAATGCAAGCTTGACTGGTATCTGAATCATGAAAAGTAACCTGGCCTCACGAAGGTTTGCACGTGGGATCTTTGTTTGTTTGATGTTGCATGTTTTAGATATCGAAAAGGTATCGTTGAAATTTAAAAACGTCGATGATTTCATATAACTTTAGCTCTCCCAGAGATCAGGTAAAAAGCAAAAATACAAAATCCCTAAATCTTAAATGTGTTTCTGAATGCTCTCGAACTAAAAACCAATGCATAATCCTCCCAGGGACAAATTTTGCTGATCATTTTGAAAAGCGTTTTCGCATGATAGTATCTCCTATGGTATCATTTTTAGTGAATGAAGCCGTTGTTGGACTGCAAAATAGGAACCAATCGGATTGCTATAATAGCGATTGTGATGGAGTCTTAATCTGGGACGATGGAACGTCATTTATTTATGATCCTCTCAGCATCGAAGTTGAGGCAGACTCGAATGATCTGTGCTTCTTCTTGAAAGAAGGCGATAATCGTCTCAGGTCAATGGAATGCAATAAACTCAAGGATGGAGCATTTATTTGCGAACTTGTTTGTTCAGGTAATTGTTAAGAGTGCGGAGTAAGCCCTAAAGGTCATAAACAGCGGTTTTGAATCTTAATTTTCGTTGCACGTTTTAGTTTTTGGTTTTGCTTTGACATGACGTAATCAATTTTTATTACGAAATGATTTGTCATCATAGTTTGAAAGGTGTGCTTTTGAACCATAATAGGTCGAAAAATGCCTGAAGTATTCAGTGCGAGGGTGAAGATAACAGCCTCCCTAATCCTAAGTTCCATGCTTCCCTAAAACACTAATGGAGCTTCAAACTGGCCGGACTTGAATCAATTAGAATCGGCTTTTAGTCCGGATTTGTCATAAATTCATTGGATGCCTTAAGCAAACGCACCAAGTCCGTCATGAAATAACCATGTAAGGAGCAAGTCCCTAAAAGATTATTGGATTATTAGAATCCCTGTTGGGGTATGAATTGATTATGGGAGCAATTATATAAGTAACATGGATGAGATTAGTCCGATATTAAAGCTAAACGAAACAAAATAAATTCCTTGCCAAAGAGCAGATAAAGCCAAACCTACTTGTTACAGAGCTTTCATGGTTCGATTTTCCCGCCCAAACTTAGTTCCGGACGCCGTTGATAGGCAGCGCACCAAACCGGAAAGAGGTGATGTTTGAAATCTACGACGCAAGAACAGATAATTCCCCCGACTGTGTTTACGTTTGTGTGGCATCTTTGACCTTTATGATCGATAGTTGAACGAAAATATGAGTGAATCATTAAGGATTTGTGTTGCTTGATTTCGGTCGCTACAGTACTAGTAAACACGAAGGCGAATTGCTGTTGGAGCGAGGGCGTCGTACCTCGATTGATCGTTTAAGGACCTTGAAGAATTCGTTTAAATGTGAATAATTGGATCCGGTCGGCTCCGAGCGATCCCCTGGCCTGTGTTGGTTAGATTGTGGTCACGATGGCCACGAACTACGGTCTGACAAGAGATGGCTCCAATCACGGGAGCCACACCCACCCCCTCGACGATGGCGAGAGAGAGTTGCTTTTTGCAAGAGATCGATGAGTTGGGCAGCCAACGAAGTGGTGGATCGGGTGGATCGGGTGGATCCTCGATGGGATCTTCTCAGCGAAAGGCTAATGCCGAAATCGAGCTGGCCAAGCGACAGGCCGAGGCCTTGGTCGAAATGGAATTGCAAGAGCTCGAAAGAAATGAGACCCAAAGGCAAATCGAGTTCAAAGCTCGCCGAGATGATCTAATACGAAAAAAGGAGTTCAGCGGGCGGACCGCCGAAATTCAAGCCTTGAACAAGGTAGTGACGGGCGGGGCGTTCCCAAGCCCCCCACGTAACGATTTCTATGTTGGGGATCGAGGCTACTTTGTGACTCCGCCCCCACCGCAGTTTGAAACTCCCACTCAAGATCAGCCGTTTCTTCCCCCCGAAGTCCCTTCCGTGATTCTGAAGGGCAGCCCTCCTCGATCGTCAGTTGGAAACACCAAAGATAGAGACGAAAATAGTTTAGTGAGCTTGCTAAGCAAGCAAATGGAAATGATGAATAGACAAGTGGCCTACTCGTCGTCCATCAAACCCTTCAATGGAGACCCTTATTCGCTCAAGTGCTTTATCAAACAAGTTGAGGACATGGTGGAACGAAATGTTCTAGATCCCAACTCTCGACTAAATCGGCTCCTAGAAATAGTAGAGGGCGAGCCCCGAGAACTAATTGAAGGTTGCGTGTTTTTGAGCGATCAAGATTGCTACGCCCGGGCCAAGCAACAGCTCCAAGAACATTATGGAGATGAACATCGAATCGCTAACAAATGTTTGGAAGACCTGCGCCAGTGGCCCCCAATCAAAGACCAGAATGTTGACGAACTGAGAAGGTTTCATCGAGCCCTCGTCAGATATTCCTTAATTGTGGTTGAATCAGTGTTGAATTCTACAAGATTTATTGCAGATTTGATTCAAAAATTGCCTTACGGAAGTCGATGTGCGTGGAGAATGATAGTCCACCAGACCAGAAGCGATGAAAATCAAGAAGCAACTTTTCAACAATTCGTTGCTTTCATCAAAGGTTTGTGGATTCGAGCAGATGATCCACTGTACGGCGAGGAGGCACTAAAGTCAACCTCAAAAGTTCGTGTTGCCGAACCTGAATACGTTGCCAGGAAGTCGCCCAACTTCAGGAAAATTAGCGCCTTTGCCATCTCAGGTTCTCAAAGCAATCGTTCTGGCCCGTGCCTCGAATGTAACGAAGATCATGATGTTGAAAGATGTAAGACCTATCTTCATAAATCAATTGACGATAGGCAAGAGTTGATTATGAAAACGGGTGCATGCTTGGGTTGTCTTAAATTGGGGTACATATCAAAGATGTGTCGCGAACGACGTGTTTGCGAAACTTGTAATGAAAAACACCCAACCACCCTCCACATTGAAAAGAAGACTGGAGCGTCAAGTCCTGGCAACAAATACGAGAAAGTTATGACAACGTACGCCGTTGGCTTAGTCGATACATGGTGGCAATGAGTGTAGCTAGAATACGTGTTTATCATCAATCAGATACTGGGAAGTTCGACGAGGGGCTTGCCTTGTTGGACCCCCTCAGCTCGGGAACGTTTGCCTCTGATTTTCTCAAAGAGCATCTTGAAATTGATGGTCCAAAAACCAAGATATCAATTCAGACGATTAATTGCGAAGCTCAATCGACTACAACCATTCTTTCTGGGCTTCTCGTTCAGAAACTGGATCAATCCCAAGAAGTTAGACTGAAGTCCGTTTATACGAAGGATCAGATTCCCTTGCGATCAAATGAGGTTGTCACTACCGAATTGGCCAGGCTGTGGCCTGCTTTTGAGCCGATTGTAGAAGATATTAAGCTTATGGACACAAGTCTCCCAGTTATCTTACTCATTGGCGCCGACACTCCGGAGGCATTATGCCCTCTGAACGTTATTGTGGCGGACGAGTCGAACCCTGCTGCTCCTTACGCTGTGCGAACCAAGCTAGGATGGAGTATTTTGGAACCCATGGGAGCCACGGAGATGAGGCCATTCATGTCCTGCAACCGAATTATCGCGAATCCCTCTAGAATTGTTGGTCAAGAAAGAATCAAAGATTTAGGTGTTGCCGAAATGTTGTCAAATTTGACCGATTCTGATTTCAAAATGCCTAAGCCTCCTGCCTCATTTGACTTTATGGGTGTTCAAGATACCATCTCGGTTGAAGATTTAGAATTCATTCGAATAGTGGAAAACGGAACTACATTCCATGACGGAGCCTACGTTGTACCTTTGCCAATTAAAACTCGGCCCCTAATCTTGCCCGAGAGTCGCAACATGGCCATGACCAGGACAAAAAGTGTTATGAAGCAAATTGGACGAAGTGATGCGAACAAGAAGGATTATTTCGAGTTCATGGGTAAGCTCATTGATCGTGGTTATGCTCGTCAGGTGGAGAGGAACAAGCTGTCTGGCACAGAGATGAAAAAATGCCACTACATTCCCCACCATGGCGTTTATCACCCTCGTAAGGGCAAACTCTGAGTTGTCCACAATTGCGCTAACAAAGTGATGAACTGGTCTATAAACGACGAACTTCTTTCGGGCCCGCACCTAGCTAACCAGTTGGTGGGTGTGCTTCTGCCATTTAGAAAGGAGCCAATTGCATTTACTGCCGACATCGAACAAATGTTCCTCCAAGTAAGGGTTCCTGAGGAAAAGATGAACTATTTGAGGTTCATTTGGTTTCAAGATAATGACGAGACGAAGGAATTAGCAGACTTTGAAATGACCCGTCATCTTTTTGGAGGTCGAAGCTCACCTGGGTGTTCTAATTATGCCCTAAAGCGCACGGCTATCGACAATGCAACGCATTTTAGCAATGATTCTGTAAAAACGTTGTTGAGGAACTTTTATGTTGACGATTGTCTCAAGAGTGCACCAACTGTGGAGAGAGCCATCAAAATATCGAAGGAAGTGACGGAACTTTGTGCAAGAGGTGGCTTTCGACTGACTAATTTTTTGTCAAATTCAAGAGCTTTCCTGGAATCCCTACCCGAAAATATTCGAGATCCTTCCCTGAAGAGCTTCCTTCCCCTTAGACGACACAAAACTTCCATCTGAACGGGCCCTGGGAGTGATCTGGCACACTCACATTGACAGCTTTGGTTTTTAGGTGGATGTGAAGGAGCCTCTGACAACCCTGCGAGCCATGTTGTCAGTCATCTCAAGTATATACGATCCTTTGGGAGCCACGGCCCCTTTTGTGCTGGGGGGAAGGGTCATTCTGAAAGGAGCGCATTCCTTGGGACTTGGATGGGACGAGCATGTACCTTTGGACGTTAAGACGAAGTGGTTACTGTGGTAGAGCGACCTCAAAGCCCTTTCTGAAATCGCGATTCCCAGATCTTTCAAGTCCTTGCAATTTGGGGCAAGTGAATGCGCAGAATTGCACACCTATGCTGACGGCTCTTCTTACGGATACGGTGCAGTCTCGTATTTGTGGTTGGTGAACATGGAGGGTCAAGTGCAAATCAGTTTTGTTTGTGGGAAATCAAGAGTAGCTCCCAAACACGCAACGACTATTCCACGCATGGAATTAGTTGCAGCAGTCTTGGCTGTCACGTTAGCGGGGCAAGTGATGATGGAAATGGACATGCCTGGTCTGAAACGCTTCTTTTGGTCCGACAGTAACGTTGTACTCGGCTATATATCAAATAGAGAACGAAGATTTCACCTGTTTGTGGCCAACTGAATTGAAAAAATCCGATTGGGTAGTGTTGTGGAATCTTGGAGCCATGTTGATACAAAATTAAACCCAGTGGACGATGCATCCCGAGGCCTAAGCTGCTCGGGAATAACGAGCCAACATCGATGGTTCCAAGGCCCACCATTTTTGCGAGAGGCTAATTGCTTTTGGCGACAGCCAATCAAAGAAGAATTTCGAGTGAACGAGGAAGATCCCGAGCTGAAGAGGGAAAAAACAGTACGTGTGACTCTTGTGAAGAGCGATGACTTCATTGGAATGGTGTTGGAGCATCGCTCAAGTTGGTCCAAGATTAGAAGAATTTTCGCAATTTGGATTCGATTTGTGCACTTTCTCAAGACCAAGAAGGGTGCCCTTTCGGAAAACATTGGGAACGTTGATGCTTTGCGTACGGCTGAATTGGCCGTGATAAAAAGGGAGCGAGGAATATTTTTTGCAAGAGAACTTAAAGTTGTCTTGAATAGCGAACCTGTCCGAATGAAAGCTCGTCAAAAGATACTGGCCAAAAAAGAAAGCCCTCTCTCCAGATTGTCCCCGTTCTTAGACCAGAATGACATTTTAAGGGTGCGAGGAAGGCTCAATCGATTGATCAATGAAGAGGTTAACCCTATTATCTTACCCACACACGCCAAGGTCACCGAGCTCATCGTAAAACACTATCATCATGAAGTTGCCCATTCTGGAAGGGAAATGACTTTGAACGCGATCAGACTAGCTGGGTATTGGATCCCAAAAGGAAATTCGGTTGTCCGAAAATTCATATCCCAATGCTTTCGATGTCGCTTTTTGAGAGAGAAACAGGAGCAACCCGTCATGGCGGACTTGCCATTGGACAGATTAAGAAGCGCTCCTCCATTTTCTTACGTGGGAGTGGATTTTTTTGGCCCATTTACGATCCGCAATAAAAGCAAGGAAGAGAAAAGATATGGCGTAATGTTCTCTTGTTTGAACTCGAGAGCGATTCATCTAGAGGTTGCATGCTCTTTGGACACGTCATCCTACATTTCGGCGATAAGACGAATGATCTCCAGAAGAGGGCCCATACAACTCATTCGATCGGACAATGGGCTCAACTTTGTGGGGGCGAATCGAGAGCGTAAGGAAGCCCTGCAGGAGATGAATCAGGACGCCGTCGCTGTATTCTTGCAAGAAAGAGGACAGAATATCAAGATTGGAAAAGAAACCCACCCTCTGCATCAAACTTCGGGGGAGTTTGGGAACGCCAAATACGGTCCGTGCGCTCTATTCTGTCTTCCCTCATGAAAGAGCACGGCCATGTGTTGAATGACGAGATGTTTGTAACTCTGTTGTGTGAAGTGGAAAATATTGTCAATTCGAGGCCCCTAACGACGGAGTGACTAAGCGATCCAATGAGCCCAATTCCCCTGAATCCGGCGATGCTACTCACGCAAAAAACACGCGTGATTCTTCCTCCTCCGGGGAATTTTGAGAAAAATGATTTATACTGTAGAAGACAATGGCGAAGAACTCAGTACAATTCTGGGTTCGTTTTCGACGAAAATACCTGGAATCACTCCAACCAAGGTCGAAATGGACCAAGAACCAAGACAATTTGGGCGTAGGAGACGTGGTTTTACTGAAGGAAGAGAAGCTTCCAAGGAATTTGTGGAACCTAGCCAAAATCATTGAAGTTTACCCTGATAAGGAAGGAGTGGTTAGGAGCGCTCGCATCCGGACGGGAAATCGAGATGCTCGGAATCTAAAGGACTTCAATACTCCAACATATCATCGCCCGGTTAACAAGTTCGCGCTTCTGCCAAGAAAGACCAACTTGGAAGGGCCGGCGCCTCCAAATCTAGAGCATAACATCTGATGCCGGAATGGTGTCCAACCAGGACTGGTTTGGAGGGAGCCAGATGTTACAGAGCTTTCATGGTTCGATTTTCCCGCCCAAACTTAGTTCAGGACGCCGTTGATAGGCAGCGCACCAAACCGGAAAGAGGTGATGTTTGAAATCTACGACGCAAGAACAGATAATTCCCCCGACTGTGTTTACGTTTGTGTGGCATCTTTGACCTTTATGATCGATAGTTGAACGAAAATATGAGTGAATCATTAAGGATTTGTGTTGCTTGATTTCGGTCGCTACAGTACTTTCTTTAGAATGAAGAGGAATGGACTTTCAATAACAATTCGACATGCATGTTTTCGTCGAAGTATAAAAATGAAATAAGAAACCTATATCTCCTCTAAAAAAGGCAAAATATCTTGAGCTCATGTATTTATTGACAGGGTCGTCTCAAAGGACGACTGTCAAAAGCTGGGTAGGTGATTGAGAGCAAGTCAAAACTTTAAATTTCATATAATAATCAGAATTTACGCATGACTTTAATTTCATCTCCTCCAGGATTTTTACAGAATTTTTGACTTAAGTAAATGGCTTAGGAGAAGCACAATTTTCGTCCCCATCTCTAGAAGTCCGTGACTTTGCGAAAATTGCTGAAAATATGCTCGGACACATGAGGGTAACTCTGGAAATTGCGAAATTAAGGAGGAAGATTTCGTATTCCCCAGTGGGCACTTTTACAAAACATTTAAAGTATTTTGTCCCTTGGTTAATTTCAAGTGCTATATGCTTTGCTTGCCAATTTACCATTGGATCTCGCACCGCCAATCAGGTAGAACCGTCTCTAAGCGCTACACACTAACACACTAAAATTCAGGAAATATGAGGCTGCGTCGTTTAATTGTTATTTTACGTTCATGAGGAAATCTGGTAACAGAAAAAACTCTAGAACTGTGTCCTCGTTCCTTTCCCGCGCCCCTGTCGTAGCCGACTTCACATGGCACAGTCAGCAGGATTTCGTTAAGCGCCACCACCACGCCACCGCCCGGCTCTGCAACTCCCACCTCGCGCCGCCGCCGTCATCCCCGTTCTTGACGCCGGTGATCACCGTGACTTTCATGACCTATACTACCCGTTGCCATGTCCCACTCTATCACCGCTTCAAAAAACGGCATCATGACCCTGCTCCGGCTCCTACAGCTGGCGAACACGCCACAAGGCGACACTCAGGCGCTACGAGGGAAATACTTGGAGTTGAATGACGCTCACCTCACATTCGAACTCAAGTGCGTCGACGTTCTCAGTGACGACCCCTGCAAGAAGTCCAATCCGTCTGAGGCGGCTCTTGCCAAATACGATAAACTTTAAACTTTAAAGATGGACATTGACTTCAAGAAGGTTGATTCCGAGATTAAGGTCATTGGCGTTACCATCTTTAGCCGCGCCACTTCGCCAGGTTCTGCTCCCCCCACCCCGAGCCCTAGTGGGGGAGTTCAAACCGTTTACCCTGGCAGCCATTTCTTACCCTCTTGGAATGCAATATTGTGCGAAGAGGTTCAAGGTGTGCAAACAGGCCTCAAAGTTCGACGCCACCAAAGACGATGTTCAGATGAGTGTCCTCCGTTCATGCCTGGCTGGCGACTGACCTCTCCGCCATCTCTTACAGGGTGTTTTATCTTTTTCTTAGAGTTTGTAGAAGAGAAAAATGATTTAGGATTGGACCTGACCTCTTAAACCACTCTACTCTCCTTTTTCAACTGGTCATTCTCAATGGAGGCCTTAATCCTCCCTCGAATCAAATCCAACTTTCTTTGAAGGCTAGCCACTACCACTGGATTCAAAATTGCTCTGGCGCCTTTTTCCTAGTTTGCAATCCTTTTTTAACAATTGCTTGCTAAGCCTCGGAATGTTAGATTATGTTCCACATTTTTTGGAACACATTCAGGGATTGCCAGTGTGGAACAAACTTTCTCAAGAACTAAAATCAGTTCGTTTAAGGCTACACCTATAGACGATTCTTGTTTCAGTATTGAAACCAATTCCATTTCCTCTTGCCTAGAGCTCTCTAGTGTAAAGCCCTGCTCCAACCTTTCAAATCAAGGGCCTATGTTGATCTTTGAACTTGAACTTAGCCAGACAGACATTTGGCCGGTCTTAGGGCGGCTTTACACGAGGATGGACAACCAGGATTGAATCTGGTTTGAGGATGGAAGTCGAACTAGTGTTGAGGAGAATCCAGACTCGAGTTCAAATCCTTTCTAAGAGACTCCAGTCCGAATTTCTGAAAAAAAATCTCATTCTTTGGTTTAAAGTGCCTTCGATGGAGCTTTGTGTAACCGGAATGATTTATTCTGCAATATCATATAACATGTTGACACTAATTGAGCAGGAGCTCTGAGCTCATAATCAAGCGAGCAGGAGCTACACAGCGCCCCCCCCCCCGGAAATAACCGGAAGAAAATAAAGAAGAAAAGCAAACAAAAGAAACGGAAGACCAGGCAACCAACCAGCCTGAAAAGGAACAGCATTTTTGACAATTCTTCCAGAGCGTGTAGATATTTTGTGGGAAGTTGCACCGTCCCTTCCGTAAGCCGGCTTTAACCGATCAATACTAACAGTTGTACGTTTGTTTTTGACGAGAATGGTGAAAGTTTTGTCATTTCTCTCGATGACCTTGAACGGGCCCACATAGGGTTGAGTAAGCGAGGACCGAATCTTGTCCATTTTCAACCAAACGTGCGAGCATGAATTGAGATTAGGTGGAATAAATGTGGGTTTTAGCCATGAAAGGCTGTGGGAGAGGGCACAAAACTGCAGTGGACTCAAACACGTCCTGGAAAGCTTTGGCTGGGGAATCACTTGCAGCACTGGTATCACATATTACACCCGGCACTCTCAAACTGGTACCATACACCAGCTGGGCTGGTGACAACCTCGAGTCTTCTTTAGGTGCCGTCCGAATACCTAGAAGCACCCACATCAACTCATCGAGATACAGGAACAGTCAATGGAATAGAAGAAAAAAAGGTTCTAGAGCCTAATTTTGTACTGAAATTGCAAAGCTAAACTGATAAAATGGAACAAGCAAACCAACTACACCTACAACTATATGAAAAAAAACGAACAAAGCAGTTCAAAAATATTCTTTAAAACAAAAATACATGAAATAGCCTAAAAGTGTGATAAAGACATTGAAAGGAGTCAGCTGACGCCTCGAATGGCGGACGTGCGTTTTTTACTCCTCCAACAAGAATCTTGTTTTTAATGGTTTTAAGTCGATAGAATAGTACTAACTGTGATACCAGTGAGCGGGGCTACGCCCACGAACAGTGGCCCCCCATGAATCTGTGATATGCCCCGTTCAATGCACCTCCCCTTCCAATCCTTCCTCTGCCCATATTCCCCGGCTCACGTCTTTTTCAAGACGTGAGCTTCTAGCCCTCGAACCCTCTTCCTCTTCCCAATCATCCCTTCC